>NW_017300123.1:17452-26052 GCF_001594075.2 Trachymyrmex cornetzi | reverse complement strand
AAAGTCATTTCTTCATCGAATTGTGACTGGCGATGAAAAGTGCATATATTTTGAGAATCCTAAGCGTAAAAGATCATGGGTAACTCCAGGCGAACCGTCGACATCGATTGCAAGGCCAAATCGCTATGGACGGAAGACAATGCTCTGTGTTTGGTGGGATCAGAAAGGTGTGATCTATTATAAGCTGCTAAAACTTGGCGAAACCGTTAATACTAAACGCTACCGACAACAAATGATCAATTTGAATCAAGCTTCGTGTGAAAAACGACCGAAATATCAAAAAAGGCAACACAAAGTGATTTTGCTTCATGATAATGGACCATCACACACAGCAAAACTGGTCAAGGAAACGATTGAGGCGTTTGGTTGGGAAATACTTTCGCATGCAGCTCACTCACCGGACTTGGCTCCGTCCGATTACTACTTATTTGCATCGATGGGACACGCACTTGCTTAGCAGTGCTTCACTTCTTACGAAGATGTACGAAAATGGCTAGATGACTGGTTTGGCTCAAAAGAGCAACAATTTTTTTGGCGTGGCATCCACAAATTGTCAGACAGGTGGGAAAAATGTATAGCTAGCGGTGGGCAATACTTCGAATAAAATATTTTTTATCATTTTCATGCAATAAACGTGTATTTTCTATTAAAAAATTCCGGTTTCATATTTACATACCTGGTATAAGTATTACATTATACGTATTTTTGAAATTACGTATTTGAAATTTCACTAAAATTGTGTTTCAAAACTTATAATTTCGGCGAAATGTCACACAAATTTCAGCAAAATTTTTCCACCAGTGTAATTTTTTCTTTGTAATCTTCTGTAAGAATGTGATAATTAAAAAATCACTCAGGAAATAAATTCTATAATTTAAATAAATCATCAAATACTTGCATTAATATATTTACTATTGTTACGTTCAACCCTGATTATTGGCGAGAGAGGAAGATGGAGAGGGTATGGAAAGACGGTTGACTCAATCTCACAGGTATACGCACGGAAGCGTACAGCTGTGAGTCGTTAGCACCTTTTCAAGTCCCGGAATGTGGATCAACGTCCTGAAGGGACGCTATGACACCTGTTCCGATGGACAGTGCGAACGTCGGTCCTACTTTTTAGGTCAAGGAACTTAATCCTTTTGACCCGGGACTGGACCTTGTGCGATCTTAGGCGTTAGGGAACGGGACCACGAGTGGAGCGATTTAAAAATTAAATACTTGGAGGAATCTTTAGTTAAAATTTACAACCTATTTATTCAAATAAACCTGAAACTAATTTATATAACTAACATAGGTCTATTTACAGTAATCTTAAAATTTGTGAGTATGTGTGTGTGTGTAGCATTTTTTGTTGATAACAATATTGATGTGCGTGTGTATGATTTTAGAATGGATGGACTTACTTATGGTGATGCGTGAGGTGTTCGTTCGGCAAGAGAATTGGTAGATGATCGGTTGATCGCGAGGTTCAGCGTCCGCGCAAGAGCAGCCAATGATAACAGTCGGCGGCTGGGTGGTTTCGACGAAGCCCAAGAAGGACCCGGACACTCGAACAAGTACTGACAGCGCGTTATATTGTTGTCGCGAACTACCGACGTGGATTCGGCTATTTTGAACTCTGGTCTGACTCTCTGCGCTTCCGCGGGAGCTCTATTTATACTCCGAAAAAAGGGCGTAGTGCCCTTTGTCTAGGATGCAATAGTTAGTTGCAATGTCGCTCGAGATTTACGATTTTTATAACGTCCTATCGTAGTTAATCTAAAGTGCGTTGTTAAAGGGGTTTCGAGAACAAAAAGAAAGGATTTATATTTTTCCTAAAAGGGATAAGATTGCTTCAAGTGAGTGACAAATTCCGTCATCCTCGCGGAAAATATGGCTAAGTAAACAGCCGTGAGAAGTTATCTCATGTTTTTTATGATTTTTAATGGCGACGCGGCGCCTGTTTTTCTTAAGATGAAATTGTTGGTCAATTCGGACGACATTGAATTTTTATTATCGTGTGACTTAGGTTCATTTATGATGTTTTTCGCAATCTTGTCTCTTTTAAGTCTACATTAGTGTTGTTATTTTTTCCGGGTTGATTGACGGTTTACGAATTTTTCGCGGAGCCTGTGTGATCTCTTTTTCAATTTTTATAAGGGGACTCCTGCTCGCGTCTCGCAAGCGCCAATCGTAGTCGCGACGCGGAGTCGATTCTCTCGAAAGAAAAAAATCTGCATCTGCAGGACGTAACATCCCCAGCCTTAGACAAATGTTGGGGTGTAAGAGCACAACATTTGCAAAAAGAGAAGAGACGAAAAAAGGTATTGATTCTTTTCTTTCGACAATTTGGTGGGTTGACTACATGGTAATGTAGAATCCACATTTAAGTGTTATTTCTTAGATATGCGTCCCTTGGTTTATTAGAGAAGCAGGAAAGAATCGGTCGTTTCTAAAAATTGCCTTTTCAATTCTTTCGTCCTTCCATTTTACAAGTAAATAATAGTGTTCTGGTATATATACGCGTATTACATATAAAGGGGATTAATATTTTACCATGCATCCATAAATTTATAACTTATGTCATTAAGGAGCAGGAAGGAAAGATAGGATTTTTTCCAGAATTCTTTCGTGCTCCTTGTTATGCCTACTTGCAATAATATAACTAAAGTACTTAGGTGCTCGTTGAAAGATTTTTGCGCATGTAATCTAATTAACGCTAAAATTTTGCAATTTTGCTGTATGCGAAAATTTTGTATAACTATATATCTATATTGATATTTTTGTTTTTTATTTTTGTTTCCCTTTATCCTCTTCCTTGAATATTTACAAGTGAATGTTGGTGATTAAGACTATTTAAAGAAATGACTACCTGAAAGTCGTCAACAAAAAGGTTTATTGCATCGACCAGTGCGATGATCGGAGGTACTTTCCATCTCCGGTCTAAAATGTCTTGGTATACCGAAATTTTTTGATGCTCATTCCTCTGCGAGCTTGACGTTTATTGTCGTTTTATTGCGGGTTGAACAGTTTTTGCAGTCGTCCATGGACTCTCTATGGACGAGACAAAGACTATGTAGCATTCTTTGTTTGAGATTTCTGCATAAAAATGGTCGCATATTTTATCGAGATGCTTTAATAGACTCGGTGTTCCCTTAGTGTCGTAACGCACCCGGATTTCGATCAAATATTGAAAACTGTCAAACCGATCTTTCCATTTAATTGGAGTACGAAGATCTTTATACGATCTAGTAATCTGGAGATGGGGATAATACACTGGTGAGTTACATACTGTGATTGACGATCAAGTAGTCTTGTATACTAAATAAAAATGACAAAGAAAATCTTTATAAGAGAGAAGAGGAAAACAGGACAATTTGCCTAACAATAAAGAAAAGCTATTGTTCCTAATTAATCATATTCTAGTAAGAGTAAATTATAAAAATTATTGTTAGTTTTGCCCAACATAGTGATTCTCGAAAGGAATTTTTTGTTTTTTTTCAAACTAAACTTCTATATATATTTATATCTTTTAGATATATATGTATATATATATATTTTTTTTTGCCTAAACTTCCATATATTAGGTGTACAACTTTGTTTCCGCCGTTTTCCTATAGATGGTTTTAGCGGTAAGTGGTGGTCGAAATAAATAGATCATAGACGTCATACAATAACCTTGGGCATCTGTCAACATAACCCCATAGAAAGATTAGTTGATTTGTGTCTGCATCATAAAGTTATTCTCGATTGAAAATGTCAGTTTACGAGCCAAATTTGCGGGAGGTTTTAATTTTCTGCTTCAATATGAAGAAATCTGCGGCTGAGGCTCATCGAATGCTCTCAAATACTTATGGTGAGGCCGCTTTTGGAGAAAGAACGTGAGTGGTTTCAACGCTTCAAGAACGGTGATTTCGACGTCGAAGATCGGCATAGCGGTGGAAGGTTTTCGAAGATGCATAATTGGAGGCATTACTTGATCAAGATTCGTGTCAAAATCGAGACGAATTGGCACAATCATTGGGAGTGACTCAACAAGCCATTTCAAAACGCCTCAAAGCTATGGGAATGATTCTGAAGCAAGGAAATTGGGTGCCGTACGAGTTGAAGCCGAGAGATGTCGAACGGCGTTTGTTTGCTTGTGAACAGCTGCTTGAAAGACAAAGACGGAAGGGATTTCTGTATCTCATTGTGATTGGGAACGAAAAATGGGTTCATTACGATAACCCCAAGCGCAGAAAATCATGGCGAGTTCCCGGCCATGCTTCCACGTCGACGGCCAAACCGAATATTCACGGCTCCAAGGTCATGCTCTGTATTTAGTGGGACCAGCTCGGCGTAGTGTATTATGAGCTGTTAAAACCGACTGAAACAATCACAGGTGATTGGTATCGTACGCAATTGATGCGTTTGAGCAGAACATTGAAAGACAAACGGCCGCAATACAACGGGAGACACGATAAAGTGATTTTGCAGCATGACAATGCTCGACCCCATGTTGCGAAAGTGGTCAAGACATACTTGGAAATGTTGAAATGGGAAGTCCTACCCCACCCGCCGTATTCTCCAGACGTTGCTCCCTCTGACTATCACTTGTTTCGATCAATGGCACACGGCCTGGCTGATCAGCACATCCGGTCTTATGAAGAAGTGAAAAATTGGATCGATTCGTGGATCGCCTCAAAAGATGACCAGTTTTTTTCGACGCGGGATTCGTACGCTGCCCGAAAGATGGGAGAAAGTAGTGGCCAGCAATGGACAATACCTTGAATCATAAATGTATAACCAGTTTTTTTACAATAAAGCCTCGAATTTCGGAAAAATAACGGCGGAAGCAAAGTTGTACACCTAATATATTGTGATGCGACGTTTTGTCCGTTACTGTGCAGACTTGTCGGCGGCGGACTCGTGGTTCCTATCGGCTCGGAGGGCGAGCGCGCGCCGCGCAGACGAGTGGCTTTCTTTTGCATAATAATAGAGTTTATCAGAAAGCGTGGACGGATCACGTTCGGCAGCTGCTGTAAAATAATATTGTATCATCGTGCCGTTTAACCCGTCACCCTTGGAAGAAAGACCTTAAGAAGCTGAGAGAGAAGAACGCACATTCGGGAGCCCGGACAAGCAGGTTGTATTATTTTATATCATTGTTTGTAACCGCTGTCGCATACGAAAGGATCCATACTTTCACCATGCACTCCTTACAGAGCACCGGAGGAGGCCAGAATTCCCGGCCACCCTTGAGAGGCCGGACGTCCGTCGGGAGCATAGGGCCCCGACGAGGAGCGACAAGGGAATCCATCCAGATCTCCCGCGCCAGGCTAGGAGGTGCAGGGTCCGTTAGCAGGGATGCCACCCTTGACAGGGACATTTATTGCACGCTCGTAGGAGTGAGGAATCAAAGCCGCGCGGGCAAAGCCTACACGGCACGCGCGGATATCGTGACACGCGAAAGCCAATCAGCGTGACTACCTCCCCCGGAAGGAAGGGAAAGTTAAGCAGCCTGCGAGAATCTGCCGGGAGCTCCCGGGACTCACTTTTACTGTGGCCGAGTCTAGGAGATGTAAGGGTAGTACGAGGCCGATGCCGACGGGGAACGCGAACCTGAGAGTCGGACTGCTGAGAGCTGCGGGGAAGAGAATGTCGAGAGGATACGCGAGGACCAGGACGTCGTGGGTGAGGCGAGCGTTGCGCATGTAAAGCTGTCCACCGGGGTACGTCGCCAGGTGGTTCGCACGTAAGCAAGCTCGCATCGTGAAGATAGCGTAATGGCCGCCGTGTAGAACCACGGAGGCGCGAGCCACGTGCCTTCCTCCCGAGCAGTGGAAATGTTTAGTTGTCGCGTTTCGAGAGTCGAGTCGTGGGGAGATTTTTGGCTGTTGCATTTGGAGAATTAGAGTCGTGTTTATCGAGAGATTATCGAGGGCCGAGTCGCGGTCGCCCCCCCTGGCCACAGATAAGTCATTAGTTTTAAGTTTTCGTGTTGTCGCGTATTGTCGTGAATTGTCGGATCACGTAAAAACGCCTATTGTAGTCGCGTGGTCGTGCATTGTTGTGTCGCGTAGAAACACTCGCTGTAATTGTGTTATCGAGTCGTGCATTGTTGCGTTGGAACGCTTACTGCTGCGTCGTCGAGCAGAGTTGACTCCCGGTTGTTGCGTCTCGAACAGAGTCAGTTTCCGGGATTCGTGTGGTCAAGCAGAGTCGCGCCGCATAGAGACGCTTGTTATAATCGCGCCGCACACTCACCGTGGCGCCGACTGCACTGGCGTTGCGTGTCGGGAGGCTGGTGATACAGCGGGTACGGGTTCTTGCCGGTTGAGAAGGGCGTTTGACACTGTCGGAAGTTACCGCTGGGAACCGAGGGGCTCGTACTGTAGCGTATAACCGGCGTTCAGTGTTAGAGATAAGTTGGCGGCTCTGTGCGATTACCGAGAGTATAGAGTAGCGCAAAGGAGCGAAGCTCCGGAGATCACTTGTAATTACATCGCCGATGTTATTAGTCTTACTTTATCATCTTTTTCCAAATAACTTGTTTTTAAAGAATACTAATTTCGACTCTCAAATTGTCAATAAATAAATAAATAAATTCAGGCTATTAAGAGTCACAACTTGCGTAATTAGTGCATTAAAGTTAAACCAAATCGATGTAGTAATTCAAATATTTATTTCTTTCATACGTTTCGGCCAAACATCCGGGCCATCTTCAGTGAACATCAATCTCAAAATTTTGTCTATTTATTCGAATTAGGGAGTGGTCGCTCCGTCCTTGTATTCATTTGGATGGACATGATTGGCAAGTCTTGTGGATTTGAATCTCAAGAACTCTGCATATTTTAACGGTATTATAATCAATAAGCCAAATTAATTCCTATATTATTAATAATAAACAATGGAGAAACAACAACTCACCCATTCGAACAATCACAATCAGATTATTGCAAAGTATCCAAAATCATTATATTTATAATAAGTAGTGTAACTGTGTCTAAATGATAAAATTTAACGTCTTAACAACGATAAACGCAGTCAGAAAATAACAAGTCATAACGATATACAAAGTCGAATCCTTACATTGTGTTAACCTCTGTTTTCAATATTCTCTTGTAAACGAACCCAAATATCATGTACAATCTAACTACCAATGATGAAAGTGTGCGTATAACCAGTCATGTTATAACATTATTTAAAGCTATGTTCAAATATTATACATTGATAGTCCTAATAAACTTATTTAAACTCTTCAAGGATAGGTATATAAGAGTTGTGCAAAAGATCAGTATCCGACTGTAAATTTAAGCCATTCTTTTGTAATTTTATAAACAGCATTTCCGAAATACGCCTCTTATACATCCACCTTTCTGAGTCCATGATTTCAACTCCCTCCCAATCGAATTCATGATTTGAGCTCAATCTGTGCTCACTAATTACTGAGAGATTGCCATCAATCTTCCTGATATCGTTCTTATGTTCCTTCACTCTCGTTGCTAACGTGCGCTTGGTCTGACCAACATAAGACGCGTCACAATCGTTACAATTGATCTTGTATATTACATTTCTTTTCATTAAAGATGCTACATGATCTTTTTGCGTCTTTATAAAACAACTGAGCTTATTCAAGCTAAAGAAACTTAATCTTACATTACAATCTTTTACTATGTCTATAAACTTCTCGGTTATGTTATTTATATATGGAACAACAAACCAACTCTTATTATCTAACTCATTAATACTATTTTCATCATTTGTTTGTTGTTGTTTTAAAGTTTTTTTGTGAACTAATGATTTTAACTTATTATTTATTGTTTCGAAAATAAAATCCAGCGGATAGTCATTTATGAGTAACGTTTCAATTACAATTTTAAGGTTCTTTTCGTGATACTTCGGAACAGACAGTAAGAATAACAGACAGTAAGACTCTTAATAGCCTGAATTTATTTATTCATTTATTGACAATTTGAGAGTCGAAATTAGCATTCTTTAATTATACGCTGGCTGAAAAATGCGTCATAATCAAGTATTGTTTTTTAATTTTATATATATAACATTTGGTTATGCCACGTGGAATTTAATGAAAACCTGGTCAAAACACCAAAAGATTATTGTAAAAAATAGTATCCGTATCAGATTCCTAAAAACATGTATTCATGAAAATATCATCCTACAACATTTATATAACATCTATAATAGAGAACATAACCTAAGTCATTATACAACGAAGAGAAGATTAAAACGCTCGAAACAATTGTACATCCAACGGATACTCAACACAGAGTTAAACGATTCACACAGAACGATTCATGATTCCAAGAAACAATCGGTTTATTGTATGAGGAATAAAGATACCAAGATCTCATCGTCTTCAAGTGATGTGCCCTTGATAATTTCTGTTAAATGAAAGCTATTCTTAATGTAGCTCTGAGATTCATGACTTACCTTGGAAATAATTTGTTTTTATTATTACATCCTCGCGTATGTTATTCTTGTAGCCTACCTCTTTCGCCCTCCGACAAATTTCCCACACCTCTTGCGACCCACTCCTGCCGTCGCGAATTGGTTATGGGCAAAAGTAAGGAGATTTCGGAAAGAGTGGCACGCTCTCTCGTGCCTGGCGCCCAACT
>NW_017300123.1:16440-17188 GCF_001594075.2 Trachymyrmex cornetzi | reverse complement strand
TTTTTTTTTTATTATATGGAAGGGTATATACCCGTTCTCAACTTATCGTTATGTTGGGCCTAATCTATTCAACGTTTCCTTTAAATCTACGTGGTGATATTCGCGAGTATCACCTCCGCTCCGGATTTCTAGCTTAATGAGCGCGGCTTCGTTCCTTATGGTCTCTAAGATGGACATTCGTCCCTCATGTTGATTTATGAGGAACCTGGTCAGGTTCTTTGCCCTCTTTGGCCAAGATGAACCGGAGAAAGGAGCAGTGTGAGCCAATTCACAGGGAATCCCTTGCCATTTTGGCCGACAAAACCTGTCCTCCAGAATATGCACTTCGAATAGTCGGCGCTCCACGTTACGGCCCCAGTCTCGTAAAGAGATCACGACTGTTCCGTCTCCGTTGACGTCTGTTATAATTCCGCGTTGCCATCCTCGGTTTGTACGAATGGCTACGACTTCTCCGACAACGATGTGGTCGGGACGATGGCGCAGCATGTGCCCCTTTCGTGTCATTCTCCGGGTTAGTTCCTCGAGTAAGTCTTGGAAGTCCTCACCGCCGGTCTTCAATTGGACCCAGAACATCGTGGGTGAGTTCACTTTCACGACTTTCACTGCCATTGTACTCCGCGCCAATAGTGTGGTGTCAATGCATTCGATTTCCATATCGTCTATAAGAAAGTTATCGTAGTATTTTAAAATGTCTGCATGGCACTGTATGCTATCTCGTTTGTCTATATAGGGTAAGGTTGCCGAAATC
>NW_017300123.1:9986-15883 GCF_001594075.2 Trachymyrmex cornetzi | reverse complement strand
TTCTGCTATGAAATATGTTGAAAAACAGCAACGCTATCACGATTTTTTTATTTACATAAATAACGAGGCTCCTACTGCATTTCATGTCACAAATGTAACGCAGCAGCGTTTGAATACCTTGTAGTTTGTAAATAATCCGTAAGAAAGTGTGTGAATAAAATAACTGATTTTTTAGGCGAGGTGGTGCGATCTAGGAGCCGGTGCGATATCGGCAACCTTACCCTATGTACAATTCTTATTTATTTAGTTATTTATTTATTTATGTATACATATTGAAAAAAGAAAAGCTGTGATGTGCCGGATTTCTCCGCCTTTTTTTTTATTGCTTAGGGTGCCGTCACATGCGGCGTAACTTGCGTAAGCGTAACTTGCGCCGACCAATCATATCATTTCACTTGAACATCAGTTTCTCTCTAGTCACTTTATGCTTTTTACGCCATTTTGTTTTTACGCCGAAACATGATAGAACCACCATGCGTCGAATTTAATTTCTGGTTCATTTTAGCTTATTCTGTCTGAAAAAATGCATAAGGGTTTCGATTTTGCAACAGTACAATTATAGAAATCGTGCGCCCCTTTGCATCGCGTGAAAAGTCGAAACCCATGTGGAACAGTACAATTATAGACCTCATTTTGCCTCTGTGACAGATTTCCTAACCTCAATAGTCATCAACTTTAACGCTTAATATCTCAGATCACAAGACCCAGATTCCTTCGTTTCATGCAAAAACGCGTCAAATAAGCCTAAGAGTGGTCTCACAAAATTTTCCAATTTTAATAATTTATTTGATCATCCGCTCATATATACGCGATGGAAAGGTACCGGTTCCCCACGAGGCGTACTTTTCGAGTTGCGTAGGTTAGGTTACAAAAACCAATCCATTAAATCCACAAAACCAGTAAATTCGTTTAGCATTTCTTTAGAGTGTACAACAGAAATTCTAATCAGCAATTGGTTGCATTAGTTCTGCATTTCTCTAATCTTCCGCGAAATACGCCCAATGTGAATGCCGGCATTCAGAATGGCGTATTCTAGTAAATAAAAAATAACGTATTCTAGTAAATTACTAGAATACGCAGGTTACGCTTACGCAGATTATGCCGCATGTGACGGCACCCTTAGTCTTTTAATTTGAAAGTATAAGCGGATTCTTCCCTCGGGGGAAGGAGAGGGTAAATAGATTCTAATTTAGTCTCAGTTTCGTTATGCTTCTGCAATTCGAGATCTGGAGCGCTTGGGTTTTCATCCTTAGGTTTATTCCTTCCTAAATGTAATAAGAGTTGAGTAAGTGAATCCCATACAGCTTCCAATAGGTACAACCGTACACAGTGTGTAGGGCGTATCCATGTACGAATGTGTCTAATAGCAATTTGATAACTCTAGCAATTAGGTATATCCCGATTAATCCACGACTGATATTACCAAAGATTAAAAATTTATTCCAGAATTTTTTCCAAGCGGAGGTAGCGATTCTTTCTATCTATGCTTCATCTATGAGATTAGAGAGTGATCCTCCATTTATTACAGTTGAGTGCCCTAATATGCCTCTTGCCATGGTATTAAGAATTGCGGGTCGCTCCGGGGAACATTATGTGATCTTTAAGTTCTTCCAAATCGGTTTGTGAGTATATTCCACTGGTCGCTAGTGCTCCTGGGTTGATGTATTTCCATGACGGTTTAGTTGAAGGCTTCATAATGGTAGGTGGTAATGTCTCCACTGATTTATATATCATGCATAATTTTATACCATGAATCTCCCAAAAGGTACATGGTAGGTGCAAAAGAATTACAGGTAATCTGAGTTCCATGGTGTGTTAATACATGCGTTTGCGGGGTCAGAAAATATATTTCGTTTCCCCGTATTACTGGAAGTTGTTCGTAACATTCGTTAGTCCGCGCCAATTTTGTTTCGACCGGCACACATTTTACCATGTGTATCATCTCTCCGGCTAATAGTACCATGTACCCCGGTCCTTTCATAAAATGATAAGCGAAGATATCGGGTGACGTAGCGGTTATAGCTAGTGCGTTCTGTATTGTTTGGTATTCAAGTTGACATTGTTGCAATAATATATTTCGATTAATCTGAGTACGGATGTGTCTTTCTACGTACACGAATTTCGAGTTTATGTACGTAAACAAGTCTATATTTACTGAAATAAACCCGGAGTTTTGAAAACTTCACTACCGAGCGATGTTTCAACGATTAGTAATTTTGGATGTTCGGTCCTGATAAAAGCGTGTATCCACAGGTGTCGTATGTTCCAGTGTTAAGGAAAAAATCATTTGGGGTGTTGATAGAATAAACCGTTTGTGATTGTTCGTTTGTTAAATCAAATATTTTGTTGGTGTGTCCATTGTATAATACGCCGTAGTCGGAAAGTTTGCAATGATCGACACGCAAGGGATCCCAAAAGGTATCTCCTCCTTCTATATCCGTACAATGAGTAGAGCTTAGTTCGCAGTCTACTCCTGATCGGAGGTGTAGGCGCGATTAGTATTTATTCGTACCTCGGCGATATAATCTTGCAAGGTTATTTTAAGACTGCCTAGCACGATGACATTTCCCCAAATTCCATATGGGTCAGAGTAAGCGCTGCCGGAGCATCCGCCGTCATTGTCAACGTGGCAGGCTAAAACTATTGGTCGTGATGCGGTCTGATTAGATTTTAATCCTATTATACGAGTTCCAGCCATTTCGAAGATTTCATAGGTGTGCATGTATCTGCATGCATCTCGTGTTACGTCGGCTATGTCCGTTGTATACATCCAAGGAATGCGAAAATATTCCACACTTTTTTACTGTATGGTCTATCTCGACTTTACATTGTATTACTTTTACACAATTAAAATCATTGCGTTGAAGTAATTGTACGTAGACTTTGCTAGAGTTTACATTCTGTGGGGGAATGTCACATTCTTCAACATTTACCAGCGATAATGTAGTTAAATTTGCTGCTGCGGAGCCACAGTCGTATCCTATTATTCCGTAAGTTCCTTGAGTCCACATTATTAACATAATTATGACGGTTATTCCTTTGGTGCAGCTATCCATCATCTGAAATGTCGATTTGATTTGTTTAATTATTGTGAGCTGGTCTAATGTGAGAAATTCGCAGGCGGTTGGGATGAACGTTGCGATTATTTTTCTCTATTTTAATTTTAACATTATTTCTGTTTAATATTTCCAAAACTTCATGAGAACCGGTATATTAGTCTCCAAATTTTCCAGGTTTTCACTTCTTTAATAAAAATACATGATCTCCAAGCTTGAATTTCTGTGGATTAATTTTCTTATCGTAATGTTTTTTCGATTTAATTTTAACTTCTACGACGTTTTCGCGAGCATTTGTTTGGATTGCATGAAGTTGTGTAACTGAATTTATTAAGTAATCATCGTAATTAGCTAATTTAGGGGTTTCAGGGTTTAAGAGCTCATATATTTGACGGTATTCTTGCTATTTTACCGAACACCAATTCGTATGGAGTATGTTTCGTGGCCTCGTGGACGCTGGTGTTGTAATTAAACATGGCTAAGTCGATCCATCTGTCCCATTGTTTTTGCTTGTTTGCGTATTGTTTCAAATATTCTCCTAATGCGTGGTGTGATCGTTCTAGAGATCCATTCGATTGAAGGTGAAATGCAGTTGTACGGAATTTGCGGATTCTAAATATTTTTGCTATCTCTCTCTTCTTCATTAATTCATTGATAAAGTTTCTCCCTTGATCTGTTAATATAGCTTTAGGTGCTCCCAATACGCAAATAAATCTATCGATAAAGGCTTCTGCTATTGTTTCTGATGTTTGATCCGGTAATGGTATTCCCATGCAAAATTTAGTTAACTGGTCTTGCAGAGTTAAAATATATTCGTTGTCTCTTCCGGTTTTAGGTAAAGGTCCTACGATATCCATGGCGACTTTATCAAAAGACGATCCTGGTGTATCGGTGATTGCCATAGATTGTTTGGTTTTTACTTGAACTAGTTTTTTCAACTGACATTGTAAACATTGCTGTATGTATCGTTGAACATCAGACTTTAGATTTTCCCAATGGTATTTATGTTTTATTCTGTTATATGTCTTTGTGACGCCTCGATGTCCTCCTAGGTAGACAATGCATTTCCTCGATTATCGTAGGTCGAAGATCTTTGGGGGGATATTTAACTAGTCCGTTGCATATAATTAATTTGGTTGTTGAATCCACAAAAACTAATTGCAATGCAGTTCTAATATTGCTCCATGGCACGTTATTGACATAATCGGTTTTAGCAATGCTAACAGTTTCTAAATTTAATTTTTCAGTAATAAACCGTAAATCTTTTATTACTGTGGAAATCTGGGTGAGGGTCATTGTCGGTTCCTCACATTGTCCTTTGCTGATAGGCAATGCTAAATGATAGTGTTTCTTGTATTTTACGACTTTGGTTTTACCTAAAGCGAGATCTCCTAAGCAAGGGATCTCGTTTCTTTCAAATAGTTTTTATAAACCTGAGTCCAACGGTTTTCCATTGGTGTCGACGAAATATGCAACGTTATCCTTTCGCAAAAATAATAGTTCGCGAAAATAAAAAATATTGTTTTTAATTGTTTGGTTGTTAACAATAATAGGCCCTGTTTTTCTCTTCAATTTCTGAATTTTATGTTCTTCAAATTCTTCCTTTTCTTGATTTTCCTCTTTATTATCGCTTTCTGTATCACTCTCTCCATCCAATGAGTCATTTCTATCTTCTGTTCCTTCGGTTTCACTCTCTTGTTGTGGGAAATCTCCGAATATCTTATCCTGCTCGGCATCCCTGTTTTTTGCTGTTTGGCTTCAAGTGTATTCCATTATTTCGGAGAGTGTCGCGTGGTGAAGTTTTTTCCATAGCTCGTGGTTCTTGTGATTCTTCTATCTCCTTTTGTATGAGGGATGTCGAATTTGTATCCTCTTCAGGTGGACAACCGTCTGGTAATAAGTCTTCAAGTGATTCGTCATCTTTAAATATAATTTAAAATCTTCGTTCTCTTCGTCTTCCTCTGATTCCTCTAGCATTTTAGAAATCGTTTCGGATCATTAGGGTTCAAAGGCTTGTGATGATTAATTATATTACAGTTTGCTTCTTCAAGATCTACCGAATTTCGCGATAAAGCATCGGCATTTACATTAGTCTTATCTGCTTTATATACTACATTATAATCGTATTCGGCTAATTTTAATCTCTATCGTAGTATTCGCATGTTTGCATCCTGTGTATTTTTAAACCAAAGAAGAGGTTTGTGGTCTATGACTAAGATAAATTTCCGTCCGTATAAATAAAGTCTAAAATGCTTGACACAATACACTATGGCTAAAGCTTCTTTCTCATAAGTGTCGTATTTTATTTCATTTTTGGTTAGAGTTCGCGAAGCATATGCTATCGGTTGATCTTTATTTATCTCTCCTTGTGATAGGATGCCTCCAATTGCTATTCCAGAAGCGTCAGTAGTTAATATAAAAGCAAATTAGGTCAAAACGTAGTTCAAATTTTAAACAAAATAAGATAAATAAAAGGCATAAAACTACGAACGCAAGATGTTAGCAGCTAATAAATATATATTTAAAGAGTTAAAATACATATAGACGTTTCGGTCTTAAATCAGACCATCTTAATGGTTTTGCCTTGAAGGATGACTACAAAATTGTATCTTTTGATGTAGTGTCTTTGATGTACACTAATATTCCTGAGGAATTAATTGTCAAAAGTATTGAATTAAGATAGAATGCCATTTCTAGTAATACTAATATTCCGAAAAAAGAATTTTTCAAAACCATCTCTTTAATTTTTAATTCCACGTATTTTAAATTTGACGAACTTTTTTTCAAACAAATTTTTGGCATGCCCATGGGCTCTCCTCTGTCTCCTATTTTAGCAGATAT
>NW_017300123.1:9118-9842 GCF_001594075.2 Trachymyrmex cornetzi | reverse complement strand
GAAATTTACCTGTGAACAAAATGACGATGGATCTATTAATTTTCTGGATGTCAGTTTGAAAGTGGAAAATGGACACATTATTTTTGACAATTACAAAAAACCGATTAATTCTGGACGATATTTGAATTTCAATTCTAATCATCCTTTAGACCATAAAAGGGGTGTTATTATTGGTCAATTCGATAGAATAATATTTCTATCACATCCTAGATTTCATACTAGTGAAGGGTTTTTGATAGCGTGTTCGTTTGATATAATTTATTTAACTTTCTATAAATTAATTGGTCCTGAAAAGGACCGTTTTTATATTTACAATTTATGTGGCCCTGAAAAGGGCCGTTTATACCAAAAACTATATAATTCTTTCTCTATAAGAGATTGTCGGTTTTGTCTGAGTGAATCTCTTAGGTCCCCAGAGTCTTCTGCGTGGAAGGTCGAGAGAGTAGGATCCAGGAGGCGAGTCTGGTGGTGTGTAGCTTGTTGGTGATCCTGGTGGTGTGTAGCTAGCTGGTGATCTTGATGGTGTAGATGTTTGTTTCCGTGATGTGAAGTCGCTCTGTGTTTCTCGGTGAACTACGGTAGGTCGGCTCAGCGTTCCTCGGTGAACTCTAGGAACAGGCAGGGTCTGCGTTGCCTTCGTAGAGAAGTCACTCGGAGATTTTGGTAGCGGAGACAGGAGCGGCGGTGGTACCAGATAACTGGGAGACAGCGGTCTCCTAACCCT
>NW_017300123.1:2660-8078 GCF_001594075.2 Trachymyrmex cornetzi | reverse complement strand
TTATTAAACACATCGTTTAAAACTTGATCTAGAATGTTCCACTAGCGACACTGAATTCGGTATAAGTACGGTCTGCCATGGTCTGACTTAATTATTCTGTTCTTGACTTTTATCGTATACACATCAATTTTTCCACTTCCTGTATCTGCTTCGCAAACTATTGTTAACACAGGTATTTTATCTTATTTTACATTTTACAACTTAATTTTTATTTTTTCTTTTGTTATTTTAATTTCTTATTTATACTTACATTAGAATCGGGAAATTTTGTGCGCAATAATTTACACCGCGGATACTCATTTTGACTTTCTGATGTACTTTCCACTTAATTGACTACATTTTTTACTTGCTGCGAATCTGCGCCTTCGAACACTTGGAGATGTTTTTTTAAAAAATTCTTCGCATCAAGAAAATTGTAATTTGCGTTGACTAGTTTTTATTTCTTATTGACTTTTTACTTAATGTTTGCGAAATTTAATATTTATTTATAACTCTCACTTTGATTTATATTTTTATTACTAAAGATGGTCTGATTTAAGACCGAAACGTCTATATGTATTTTAACTCTTTAAATATATATTTATTAGCTGCTAACATCTTGCGTTCGTAGTTTTATGCCTTTTATTTATCTTATTTTGTTTAATATAAAAGGTTTGGAAAAGTCGGGATATTGTGAGACAGGTTTTTCGCACAATTTTTCTTTTAATGCTTGGAAGGAGTCTTCTTGATCCATCGTCCATTCAAATTTAGTATCATTTTTTAACAAATTGGTGAGAGGTTTGGTTAATTTTGAAAAATTTGGTATAAATCTTCGATAGTATCCTGCTAATCAAGAAATTGTTTGATATTTTTCGGTGTTTTAGGTTTTGGAAATTGCCTTACAGCTTCTAATTACTTTGGATCGGGTTTAATTCCATCTTTACTAATTATATGCCCTAAGTAAGTGACTTCAGTTTTCAGGAATTCGCATTTGTCGGGCTGCAATTTTAAATCAGCTTTGCATAACCGTTCTATCAACAAATTGTATTTTCTTTCATGTTCTTCCAATGAGGCAGCGTAGATGACAATGTCGTCCATATACACAAATAATTCTTCGCCCTGTAATCCTGCTAACACTAAATCCATTAATCGTTGAAAGGTAGCGAGTGCATTTTTTAATCCAAAAGGCATTCGCTCAAATTCATAGTGGCCCAAAGGAGTTGTAAATGCAGTTTTATGACCATCTGCAGGATCCATTTTCATTTGGTGAAATCCGAATGTTAAGTCGCACTGAGAAGTTTTGTGCTTCTCCTAATTGATCCAAAATGTCGACAATGTTAAGTAACGGGTATGCGTCTCCAATAGATTTTTCATTTAAGGCTCGGAAATCTAATATCATTCTTGTTTCCCTTAGAGTCTTCTTTTTTTTGGAACTATCCATATAGGCGCATTATAAGGTGACTGAGAAGGTTTTACGATGCCTCCTTCTAACAGTTCTTCTACCTGCCTATTTATTTCTTCTTTATGAATTTGCGGGATTCTGTATTGTCGCGTATTTATAGGTCCTGGAAACTTAAATGCTCTAAACGCAACAATTCTATAATTTCCGTGAGTCTATCTGTTACATAGAGCTCTTCGAGCACAAACATGTCGTGCACGATGCATTATAATCGGCCAATACACACACACTTGCATAGACATAGATACGAGTTTTTCTTTCCTCGGTGTCTGGCATCGGTTCTCTGGGAGAGAGAAAAACAGCGACGGCGGCATGAATCAAAGCGGTTTTCGGCTCCACGCGGCTTATCTATGTCTCGTCTTTATTCATTTGGCTACATCTTCGTGATCGACCAATCAAATGTCGAATCAACAATTTCGACCCGTAGTGGGGAGCGTCGTTCGGACGGAGAAATGATCACTTTTTCGTTATTCTAGCATCGGGAAGTATCGCTATTAAGAACCCGCTCGGGACCGTGCCAAATTTCGGAAAGGAATACGCAACGCAGTGTGTAAAGTAAGAGCTCAGGGCGCACATCCGATCGCCCCTAGGCGATGCCTCGTTACAAATCGATCACGCGATTCAACGGAAAAATACGTTCGCCCTCGAGCGTTGTCCACGCAACTCAGGACCTCATGTCCCTAAGCGGTGTCGTATAAAGGAAACATTGACTGTTTAAAGTATAGAATAAGCGCTTACAACAATCAGTATACGTGTAAATTTATAAAACGTTGTCTATGCAAACTTCGAATAAACTGTGCATGTGAACTCAGCAGAACACTTACTGTGACTATATTATTTATTAAGCGAAAAGACAGTAGAGTTATTAGGTTAACTCGCTATCGCACAATACTATCCTTTCCGATTTCTTCCGATACTACTAAGCATTTGCGTGAAATAGTTTTTGTAGTTTCGTTTCGATATTCCTGTTCAATTCCTGCCATTTGTGTTTTGACTTGCGTTTGCGTATAAATTTGTCTATCATTTTTTGAGATTGATTTTGTGTAGACACTAGGATTTTAGAAGATGGTTTATTTCCCTTGGAGTTACGAACATTTATATGAGGACTATGTGATTGCATTCTTTCTAGAAGTTCATTGATAGTAACATGAGAGGAATCATTTTGATTATCATTTTTTGCGGGCATTCCAACCCTTGGTAATTTAATCTTTTCGAGAGTGGAGCTTTTTTCCTTTAATTCCTTTTGATAAAATTGAGTCGCATTGCATAGCGAGATTTGGTTACTTACCTCCTTGCAATCGACAGGGGTAGAATTTAACAGAGAAGTATCGAAACTTTCCTCTGTATTTCCAGAATTATTTAATTCTTCGGGAGAGGTTTGGTAACTTCCCTCTCCAAAATTTTTTGGATTATTTAAAATTCTAGGAGGGGTTTGGTAACTTCTCTGTCCAAGGATTTTAGAATTATTAAAATTTTCAGGAGAGGTTTGGTAACCTCTTCAAGGATTTTGGATTTATTAAAATTTTCAAGAGAGGTTTGGTAACTCCCCTCTCCGAGGATTTTGGAATTATTTAAATTTTCAGGCGAGGTTTGGTAACTTCCCTCTCCAAGGATTTTGGTTTCTAAGATTTCGGAGGGGATATGGAAATCCTCCTCTTGATGAATTATTAGGATAGAATTTTTACTTGTGTTGTGTGTGATTTTTTAGTTCCTCATTAATTTATTCTCATTAAATTCCTCAAATTTATCATTTATTTCTCTGTCATTCATTTCTCTTGTCCCTACAGCTGTGTCTTCGTTCGTAATTCCGTCATTTTTATTATTTGAAGTAGCATTGTTACTAAAGTCCTCGAAATGAATTTGGATGTCCTTTGGATAAGTAGGACAAATTTGCGCATTTGTAATTTCTTTTTGATGTACTTGCGTTTCGATGCCTGAGCTATCGTTGTCAAATAATTCATTCAACGGTTTGAGGTATAAGGTTAGTACTTGTACCTCAACGTCTTCGTCTAACGTGCTTATAACGTTCATATATGCTTTTCCAGAGACATATTCTACTATTGTTTCTCCTAAGTAAATTCCGTGTGCTATTTTTAATTTCGGTATATATCTTATTTTTATTTCTGGATTTCCTATTCTCACATAAAATAAAGATTCTGATCGTGGTGGTGCGATGATGGTCTCTGGTGAAAAGAAAGGTATATTAACTCCTGATATATCTAAATATTCCTTCGCGTAATCAATTTTCGAGGAAGTTTGTTTGAAGAAATCGTTACTTAATATTCCGGATTGTGAGATTGGAAAATCACTTGACACGATATGAAAAGTAACTTTTTCTCCAAAGAGGGGTAACATTATTTCTCCAAGCGTATAAACGGGATATTCGTTTATGCCATTTAATTTTAGAATATTGTTATAATTGGTAATACTGTCTTTAGGTACAAAGTTTTCTTTGATTATGTTTGGACCGGAACCGGTATCTAGCATAAAAGTTATTTGTGGTGTTGACTCGCAAAAGTTTACCTGAACAGTAGGCACGCGACTATGCTTATCGAGGATCACAGTTACGGGACGTATTTCTAACGCGTTTTTGCTTACTGGCCTTTTTTCGATGTCGACGGGTGTGAGACTCGCTCGGACCCCTGTGCCACACCCGACTTCGAGGGGCCGTCGGAGTTTCCCTGTTCATTTATCTTTCTTCGGTTATTACTTGCGATTCGTAATTCACAATCTTTGAGGAGATGCCCTTGCCCTTTACCGGCAGAATAATGAGTCTAAGGATGCGGCGTTCTGCCCTATCTTAGATCTACAATCTCTAGCATTATATCCAAAATTATTACAGATTTGACAGATAACTCATATTTTATTAACCGCGTTGTGTTGCTCATTGTTTTTTCCAGCAATTATTAACCGAGTGACCAGGCTTATCACACCACTGGCAGGTTACGGAGGATTTGTTCTGGTTACAGTTGTTATTAGTTCGACAACTTTTAGCATTATGCTCTGATTTAGAACATTTTTGACAAATAATATTATTTCCCCGTAAAATGTTAACGGATTGTCGTGCTTGGGGATTGCGAAGTCGACATTTGTCAGCGCTGTGTCCGCGTTTTTTGCAGATTTGACATATTAAAATTTCTCTTCCAAAATTAGTTAATTTCCTACAGTTTGAAGCTGAATGTCCTTCTTTATAACAAATCTGACAAGTTTCTCGTAATTTATTTGTATTCAGCGCTTTACTCGATGTATTTTTTTGATTCTGCCGTAAGTCTGTCATCGAATGGAGTTCTCTTTCTATTCATAACGCATCGGCTACCGTTTCTTGGACACCTAAGGTTCGTGCTATTCTTTGCTCAATTTCTGATTTTAATCCTCTAATAAAACACTTACACATGTCTTTTTCTAAAGAAGATTTAATATTTTGATCGGAAAGGGCATTTCCCGAAATTTTATAAGCTTCCATTATTTGTTTTCCTAAAATCTTAACCCGATTCGCGTATATAATTACGTCCTCCTCATTCATTTGATAAATACATGTCTGTTAAGCTAGCACCCCTCCCACAAAAAATCAAAACGGCACCTATGCCAGAATTAAGTGCTCTTTATGTGCTAATTATGTGCTCTAATACCAATTTTTGTGCTCGAACGATTGAGTAGAAAATCGCGATTAAAGGTGGGGGTGCTCGCTTAATGCTAAGTTAGCACTTCCTTTGTTAAATTATACAAAAAATCAAAAAATTAGTACAGTAAAATTATGTGCTTTTTATGTGCTTTCAATATCATATAAATCAAAATTATTGTAACAGTAACGGTTTAAGAGATACACATATATATCAATAAGTTTGGATACATATTGTTACGTCCGAGGTTCCGCATGCATGGAACCTGAGGAGGTGAACGTAACGCGAACCGAAACGCCGTATCGTCAGTCCCAGCTCCGGACCGCAAGGGAGCTAAGGGGAGGGACCGACTCAACGGGA
>NW_017300123.1:0-832 GCF_001594075.2 Trachymyrmex cornetzi | reverse complement strand
TCTCATGGGAAAAGATTTTTATTACTTTTCTTAGAAGTCCTAGGGGTTGATAACCCTTAGGTCTCCGTGAGAAAAAGAAAACAGGTAGCGTGAGTCCGTTCGTAACACCCCCAGCCTTAGACAGATGTTGGGAATGAAGGACACAACATCTGCAGACCGAAGATGCGCCCTCCTTTCTTTCGATAGTTTAGAATCGGTGTCGCATTTTGAGTATGCTAATATGTTTGTTTTTGTTTTAAGGAGAAGGAGGAAGGAGGAGTGTTTCGATTTTTGCATCTCGTTCCTTCGTCCTTCTTATTTGTGTGGAGCGTATCGCATTGTTACGTAAAGCGAGGTTTAAAATTTTCAATCGGAGGATGGCTGGTTGTGGCTACGCTAATGCGGTTGTAACGTGATACGTTCTAGCATCCCGCTTTTCTACAGGCATCCTCCTTGAGTTCGTAGATTAAAGGAAGAAGTAGGAAAGAAAGATAAGGCGACCTCCAAAACCCCTTCCTTGTTTCTTTCGTACTCCTTTTTTTCTTCACAATAATGATTATTTAACACACATATAAATGATAATACGCATACTACTAATAACCTGGAAACAAAGGAAATTTAATTAGCTTGACGGATAGGTGAGATGTATATATGTCCATAATTATTGATGTATATATGCATCGTCTCCTTTATTTAATAAAAATATATATGTATATAGAATATTATATATTTTTTATACAAAAATATATATATAATTTTTTCTTTTCTTTGGTGTAAGTTAGGAGGAACTACAAAGATCCTCTTTTTCTCCCCCTTGTTTTTTTTTTTTCATCGCTCGAAGTTGCCAGATGAG
>NW_017300122.1:232133-232791 GCF_001594075.2 Trachymyrmex cornetzi | reverse complement strand
ATTTGACACGAGTGATTACGCAGTTGACAACGCGTACGGTATTCCGCTCGCAAATAAAAAAGTACCAGGCCTTATGAAAGATGAGAACAACGGTGCCATCATGACCGAATTCGTTGGTCTTAGAGCGAAAATGTATGCCTTGCGTGTAGAAGGAAAGAAGGATACAAAAAAGGCTAAGGGCGTCAAGAGCAACGTTATAGCAAGGTCTATAACGTTCGAGGATTACAAGCAGTGCTTGAACGACGCAATCGAAATGATGCGTAGGTAATCGTGCATAAGATCGAAATTGCACGAGGTGTACACCATATCGGAAACAAAAATCGCTCTAAGTCCGCACGATGATAAGCGGTATATCGTTCCAGGTTCAACCTACACGCTGCCATGGGGACATTACCGATATAAATAAAACACAGTTGTATTATATCCATAATATGTTTAATATGTACATAACATGTATGATATGTATAATATAATATAATATAATATGTATATGTATATGTAAATATAATATGTGCATATGATAATTATAATATGCATAATATTTATTTATATGTATTTATATTTTGACCGTATATTTGAAAAACTCAATTAATACTATAATGTAACTGCCTATTACGGTCCGAGCTGGATCTTTGTTGCTTTAAATAATTCAATCTTG
>NW_017300122.1:224983-231674 GCF_001594075.2 Trachymyrmex cornetzi | reverse complement strand
TATGCAAGTACATATATAGGATATATTAGTAATTCAAGATTGAATTATTTAAAGCAACAAAGATCCAGCTCGGACCGTAATAGGCAGTTACATTATAGTATTTATTTATATCTTGTATAATAAATATGTCTTACAACAAATTGTCTTTATGTATCCACGAATTGTGCAAATTGTCAAATCCCAACCATTTCACGTAAACCTCGTTCCCTCTCTTGCGCAACACCTTTTCGACGAGATGCACGTCGGGATTAGTGACGCGATGCAATTCGTATTCGTAGAATCCTCCAGCGATAGGCTCCCCGCGAGAATCTTCCAATAGATACGTCACTGGATTAAATTGCTGCACTTTGATAATTTTAAAGACCTCCGTAGTCCAATTCGGCGTGTATCCTTTATCAAAGACAGTCTTGAATTTGCTCACGTGTACCGAATAATCCACTTTGTATCATGCGGGTGCGGCAATCTTTATGCGATTGTAAACCTTGGTTAAGAGTCTGTCGGCGATTGTGGGGGTAACGTCGACGGGACGCATACCGATAGTTCGATGCTTGCGCGTGTTGTAATTTGATACGAGACGCGGCAGGATACCGATCCATTTATAATTTCCGTTGTGCGTAAATTGTTTCCACATGTCGTTCTTTAACGCATGGTTGAAACGTTCGACGACCGACGCCTTCATTACGGAAGACGTGAAATAATGGTTGATGTTGTGCTTCTTCAAGAGTTTCTGCACATCCGAGTTGTAAAATTCCTTTCCTTTGTCGGTCTGCAAATTTTTCGGACACCATTTATCGTCTCGAATTATCTTTGGGATCGCATTCATCACATCATTTCCACTCTTGGCTTTAAGCGGCACGGCCCAGGCGTGCTTACTCAGCACGTTGATAACGGTGAGAATGTAGTGGTAACCTCTGTTGAATCGTGTATATGAACGCATCTCGACCACATCCGCCTGCCACAGGTCGTCGTATCCATGTACTATGACGTGTCTTCGCGGAAAATTTCTTCTCGCCGGAGCGTGCAATTCATTAACCAACAACCGTTTCTCAGACATAGCGAATAATTATTCGGCACGATGCACTTCTCGAATCGTCTTTTCAAATTCTTTTAGCAAAACCTGTACATTATTTTGTAAGGCTGCAATCTTCCTCTCGATTTCATTCAGACGATCTTTCAAATCTTGAACACTTTGCTGCACATATCGCTTGTTTGCTGCGTCAGCATCATCTACCGGTAGCGTTACTCGTCGAATTTTGCGCGACTTTGCGTCAAAGTCGGCTGCGACTATACAAAGAGCGTTATTGCGCACGTAATTTCTGAGCAATCCACGCCACTGATAGTACGATTCGCTTCCTCCTCCTCCAAGCGATAGTCCAAATTTGCTGATCGGCATTGCGATATCGACTGAACGATGTGCGCAGAACGAGGTTAATTTATGATCAGACCGGCTTCGCGAAGTTCTTCGATAATCGACAAAATCTCATTGTCGTGACCATTGTAACCAGCCTGGCGCGAGGCCTCGAGCAATCGCAGACGATCGACAATTTCGTTGGAATCATCCCAATGGATATAGTCGATCTTGTTATCGTTTAGTGTCATTGTACGCGGTAAATCCGCTCTTTTGTTTATTCCCGTTCCAACTTCTTTATCCGACACCAGTGGCGCTATTATGTTCTTATACTTGTATCCCTTACTACCCATTACTTGATTACTCGGGCTATGACCGCGTCTGTGAGCGTTTGTCGTCAGCAGAATGCTTCTGTAGGTATATACGTCGTCATCCGTACAAATACTTTCGTTGGGAAATTTCATGAAAATTAACTCGTACAGGCCCGCTGTTTCATCATATCTTTTCCCATCTATAATTATATCATCATTTTTGTGCAAGGTGATACGTTTGTCACCGAGCATCGTTCCCTCGTCGCTGAAATAAGCTCCATACACAACGTCTATGTTGACGGCTTTCTTACCGCTCAGGACTGCTTTCATATATTTCTGTCCTAACGGACCATAGTTTGTTTGCAACTTTTCCTGACCCTCGGATGTTTGAAGCAGGTGTCGAATAGATGTAGATGTCACGAGCTGTTCATCAGTAACCTCGAAAATTTCTTCGACGGAGGGAACATGGTCGAACTCATGCGGCTGTATTATTTCAGACGTTTCGTTCAAAGCGGGTACTACGGTTTTCGATCAATTCAACATTGATTTTACAGGCGTGGAAGCCTGTATAGGATTGTCGTACAGAGCACTCGGTCGTTTCCTTTTGGGTTTTGGTTCCTCGTCTTCCCCTGAAAAGATTGTTTCAGTCATGATAGGATCCTTGGAGGAGTCAGCGGTGTTTTCGACAATCTGTTTCAGCGGGTTGACAATTTGAAGTGTCTCTCCAATGCGATGTCCTCCTCCATTTTACCAGTCTCCAAAGCGCGGTACTTTTTGCGAATCGAATCACTCGTTTCCGCAATCTTCTTCGCTACCTTTTCACGATCTTTGCTGTCGTCCATGTCAACGTATCGATATCAACAGATCGCATCACAGTATTGCAAAGTCATTAAATCCTTTTCTGTATCGCCCATCGGTAAGTGCACTGTCCTTGTCAATTACTAGAAATCCATACTTTTGCTGCCAACATTTACGACATAAATCGCAGAAATTCTCATACGGCATGTCGGTATTCACGTGATCGTTGTACACGCGTTTCAGATTGGTACCATCCCGTTTGGACAGGATCAATAGATTTGCATTGTCGCGAATAAGGTGCTTGGGTATCTTTACATACGTCTGGCAGAGATAGAAGCAATCGACGTCCGTGTGCCGTTCTATTGCAAAGTACTCTCTTATCGCGTCCTGCTTGTCGCATGCCACATCATCAAAGATAAAGATGGAATTTGGAAGCGCCTCGCTCGGTGGAATGACGTCGCTGTTATTGGAGAACGTAAAATAGCCAATTTCTTCGATAGGAGCTAGCAGATTCGCCAGGTATCGATATTTCGACTGCTGCAGCGATTTCGAGTACACGTACACGTTCTCGAATCTTACGCCGTGCGGACTTTCCAATAGGCTTATCAACATGTTCGTCTTGCCACAATTTGACGGTCCGCAAACGATCGCGCGTATAGAGGCCGGTAGCATGTTGCCATGCTTGCGCGTCTCTTTATCGGTTTGTACTTTGCCGTCGAGATTCGTCACTTTAATCATCCGCGATTGGCGCACGAACCGCATATTTCCTCCTTCCACAAAATACTGAAAACAATATCACGAGCGGGCCTATTTATAGACCTGCGTAGAGCGAAATCGCTCATTAATCAAAATGTTTCTCATCGTGTCAGACGATCTGCACAGTTTAACTTCAAAAGAGCTGGAATACATACCGAAAATTGTACTGCTGCGACAGTTTGAATATTGTATAGATCTGTTGTGGGATAGATTACCCGAGCATATACGAGCAGATTCGGAGGTACAGCGATAGCGTCGATGCCTGAAGCATTACAATTTGTCGACTTATCAAACGCATATCGACGCAGTCCGGCGCCTTTGATAAAGAATTGTAGCGAATGCCATCGAGAGGCTTACTAAATCGTGCGATAAACGCGCTTCCCTTCGAACTACATATTCCCGAATATCAATTTTGCGGTCCGCGGACGCGATTGGAGAAGCGATTGGCCAGAGGCGATCGAGGAATTAATCCATTGGATGCTGCGTGTCGCGAGCACGACATAGCGTATTCGCACAGTAACGATCTCACCGAACGACACGCGGCTGATAATATACTCGCTGAGAAGGCGCGGAAACGCATTACCGCGAGTGATTCGACTCTCAGAGAGAGAGAGCCGCAGCCACAGCCGTTTGGGCAGCTATGAAGGCCAAAACGAAGATTGGTATGAGCTTGAAAACAAAGAAGAAGAGGAGCAAGAGGAGTCGTCCGACAGCGAAACGCGGCGGCGTCCTACCCGTTCTACCGCTGCTCGGCGTTCTCGGGTCATTGGTCGGCGGGGCGGCGGGAGTCGCCAAGGCCGTAAACGATAGCAAAACAGCGCAGCGTTAACTAGAAGAACTGCAACGTCATAATCGCGTCATGGAACGTCGCGGCGTTTATCTCGCTCCCTACAAGCGCGGACGAGATGTCGCGCGTAGAAAAAAAAACGTCGATAAAACGTTAAAAATTCTGAGGGGAGTAACTACCGATGTGCAACTGCAACAACTTGCAAACCGTATGCGCATTCCATATTTTAGAGGTGTCTTTATGCGTACTACATTACTGGTTAAAGGAGTACGTCGAAACGAGAGCGGTATCGTAAATCTAGACAATGCCGTGGACCCGGTACGCATTTGGTGGCATATGCGAAAAGGGGGAATCGCGTCGTATACTTTGACAGTTTCGGTAATCTTCGACCGCCGAAGGAACTCGAGCGATATCTGGCAAACAGTGTAATCGAGTACAATCGCACGCCTCATCAGCGTTACAATCAGAACAACTGCGGGCAGCTTTGTCTACAGTTTCTACGATCGATTGATTAGTAATTTAAGGACAGGCATTGCGCTGTTTGACTCAGTGCTCGTTCAAACATGTCGCTGACGTTTACGTTGACTGGCAAGAGTAGCGTCGTAAGCTACTCGCCGTAAGCTACTTTCCGGCGGTAGATTTGGGTGACGGTGATTACAAGCTCGGTCTGACGGACTTTGAAACGTACTATACTCTAGCCAATGTAAATTCGGCAAGCAACAAGTTTGACGATGAGGAAATTCCCGATGGATCGTACGAACTGCGCGATATCGAGCGGTATCTGAAGCGTGAAATTTTACGTTCTCACATGCAAAGGGTAAGGAGGATGAAGAATTCCCGCTGGTGATTCGCGCCAACAACAATACGATGAGAAGTGACATCAAATGCGCCTATCGGATAAATTTTACAAAACCTCGCAACGTTGGCTCGCTGGGATTTTCGTCGAATCGCGTGCTGGAGCCGCGATAGTGGCACGAGTTTGACGTGCCGATAAATATCATCAACGTGAACATCATTCGTATCGAGTGCAACGTGACCACGGGTGCGTACAGCAACGACAGGTGCGTGCACACAATACACGAGTTTTCACCGAGCGTACCGCCAGGATATAAGATATCAGAAAGATCTACGCAGATCATTTACCTTCCGATCGTCGTACGGAGCATTACGGATCTGACGATTCGCGTGATGGACCAAGACGGTCGATTGCTTGATTTTCGCGGGGAGGAGCTCACCGTTAGATTGCACGTACGACGGCGCTAACATGAGATGCTTGTGTTGAACGAACAGCCGAAACAGACGAGAGATATATCTTTTACTAGAAAGATTATACCTGAAAAAAAAACTCACTGCGTCCAACGTCGCATTTTTAAAGTCGTTGGGTTTCATCGTACGAAATGGTTGATATCTTGAATATTACCGGTGAGCCGATCTTTGACGACCGCATCGTCAAGATTGAGACTCACACGTACAATCCGTACGCCAACACTACATTTGGACATAGCGACGAGATACGGATACCCATACAGCAGCAGGATTTGTACACGTTGCCGTGCGACAGTTTTCTCTACGTCGAAGGAAGATTGACGGTGAAGAAGAAAAACGACCAGATGTCGTCGACGCTTGGAAATAATTGCGTGGCGTTCATGTTTGATGAAATTCGATATAAACTCAACGGTGTGGAGATTGACCGTAATAGGAACGTTGAAATTACCAGTATCATCAAGAACTATGTATCGATGACGTACGACAAAGCTTTGATTGCGCTGAACGCTAGATGGAACTCTAGATCTGACATGGAGGAAGGATACATTAATTTTTGCGTGCCGCTCAACATGCTGTTGAGCTTTTGCGAAGATTACAAACGCGTAGTTGTCAACGCTCGCCACGAATTGATTTTGATACGAGCGCGCAACGATTACAATTGCTTGGTGGGAAATCCTACGACGGAGCCTGAAGTTGAATTATTCAAAGTGCAGTGGCGGATGCCTCACGTTTCGTTAAATGAGATCAATAAATTATCAATGTTGCGAGTGTTGGAAAGCGATTGTTATCTCAGTATGAGTTTTCGCTCGTGGGATCTGTATGAATATCCTTTGTTGCAGAATACGATCAAGCATTCATGGGCTGTCAAAACGGCGACTCGGCTTGAGAAGCCGCGATACGTTATCTTTGCTCTGCAGACCGACCGAAAGAATGTCATGCCACAAGATGTCAGTGTGTTCGATGATCGTAATTTGAGTAATGTGAAAGTATATCTAAAATCAGATTTTTATCCGTATAGTGATTTAAATCTGGATTTTGGTAAAAAGAGGTACGCTATCCTGTTTGACATGTATGCGCGTTTTCGTAAAGAATATTATGGAATCGATAGCTTCGAGACGCTGCTCAACGTACTATCGTTTATCGAGAAAGGACCTTTTGCTGTCATTGATTGCTCGCGACAAAACGAATCCGTCAAGAGCGCCACTGTGGACGTACGCATAGAATTTGATTGCAAGAAGAATGTGCCCGCCAATATTACCGCCTATTGTCTCATCATACACGATCGTGTAATCGAATACTGTCCGTTGTCCAACGTAGTGCGCAAAATCATGTAAATTGCAACGTCAGCAAGTATCCCGAATATAAAAGAATGGAAAACCGGGGTGAGGTGCAGTATCGAAAAATTGCTCGTCATGGTCATACCAA
>NW_017300122.1:223149-224812 GCF_001594075.2 Trachymyrmex cornetzi | reverse complement strand
TGGGATGACGGGATGGTCCCTTACAGCATGGTGAGACGTTTAATTACGGAAGCTGTGTTAGAAGAAGATGAAGCTGTAGTATATGTCAAGGGACACGAAAAACGAGAATGGTTAGCTGATATGCTCGACACTGATGATATCATCATCGAAACTCTGGATGCGCATTACAAAGATGTATGGTAGAATCGCTACGTAATCTAGATGATTGTAATACTATACGATGCGGAAAACACGCAAAGAATTGCGCTTTACAAAATGTATTTAAGATATTTAACTGGTGGTCGCGACCACCAGGAAGAATTGTAAAATTTTTTAAATAAATGTATGTTATCTTACATTAATATGTTTATTTCTATTACCCTTATACCTGTAGACATTTAAATAAATATAGCAGATAGATGTTGAAATGAACCGATAGCGGTTCGATATCAGTTCGATAGCTGTTTACAGTGAACCAATAGCTGTTTGAAAGCTGTTTATAGCTGTTAAATATCAGTCCGATAGCTGTTTACAGCGACGGCTGTTTAGTGGTTTTGATAGCAGTTCGATTCGATATCGGTTCGATAGCAGTTTAACAGTCGTTCGATAGCCGTTCGATAGCGGTTTGATAGCCGTTTGATAGCGGTTTGATAGCCGTTTGATAGCGGCTTGATAGCTGTTTATAGCTGTTAAATATCAGTCTAATAGCTGTTTGATGACGGTTTGATATAAGTCTAATTGCGCTTCAGTGCGAAGAGCTGCAACGGATAAAAATGCTGAGGTGATGTAATCTTTCGAGCGCGAGATATACCTTTGGCCGAGGCATTGTACTTTCATCGCAGATATAAAACGTTGGTGATATAAGTATAACAGATAAATGCTGAAGTTTCTTCATGGAATCTCGGATGTGAGATATACTTTTGGACTGAGATATAAACTTTTGCACGTGGTAGTATACGACGTTTCGGCTGAGGTACCAACTTTTGCACGTGGTGCTATACTTTTCGGCTAAGGTATAAACTTTTGCACGTGGTACTTGGTCGGAGGATTCTTTTCAAAATGATATCACTCTGTCACGTACATTTTTACTATAAATTGTCGCACAGCCTCCACGGTCCCGTCAGTTTGCTTGTCGAGTTGCTTGTCGAATTAGTTCATCAGTCTGTCAGTAGATCTATTAGTAAATCTATCATGGCTAACATTAATAATTTACTAGGGTGCGCGCATTACAATAACGTGCAGGCGCAGCAGTTGGTGCAGAAATCTACTGAGTTAATCGAAAGTGCGCGCAATTTGCAGCGGGAGGCTGCAGAGACAAATATGTGTATGCCCAATGGGCTTGAAGCTGCGATGGATATTCGCAACGATAATGAGCTGATGGAGAAAACGTAAGTACAATATTATTAATTCAGCAATTAGTAGTGATTCGGGACAGATGAGAATATTTTAACAGTTATTTTTATCATGACTAGATCTCGGTATCAATATTTTATCATCTTGATGAGTCGAGATTATTTATGATTTAAATGATGAGAAAATGTTCAGAACAATATTTCGATATTCTCGCCAATCATAGTACAAATTCTCAGTGTCTCTTTTATTTGCATTTTCATATTTTTACTCTTTTGTTGCAGATACGGTACCGCTGATGTCGTTATCAAGAGACACGGTAGTGTCTCGCGCC
>NW_017300122.1:222300-222651 GCF_001594075.2 Trachymyrmex cornetzi | reverse complement strand
TCGATTGCGATCAGTCCGAATAAAATTGGTGCAGCCGATACCGAGATCTGGAGATCGTTTCCCAAAAAGGGATCATTTCAGCTTTTCAAATTTTTTCAGTCATACGTGTAACATATACATAAAGCATTTTGTCCATTAAGCTGCTGTTCACAATGCCTTCATAGAATTCTAATTTTAATATAAAATTAAAGTAAAATTAGTAACGAAAGTGAACCTTAATGCGTATTTGATTAATCATGATACTTTATCAATAATAACTAGTGAAGAAGCAATTATTGAATATAATCGGCTAAACGACTCCATAAACCAGAAGCACAAATTATTGTTACTATTTCAAAAGAATTATCGTAA
>NW_017300122.1:221507-221914 GCF_001594075.2 Trachymyrmex cornetzi | reverse complement strand
TCAAATTATTTCTACTTGTCGATGCATAACATGTGGTGATACAAAAGTTACTACTAATAATAATTTTATTTTCTCAATTTTTGTTAACAATTCTAACAAGGAAAGTTTTAATCTTAACAATTTACTAAATACTTGATTTTCACATCTAAATAAAATAATAAATTATGTGAACGTTGTGAGGGAAATGACATATTATTTAACAATGAAATAACGTTGAGACGAAACAGATAATTATTCATTTAATTTCATTTTTATGCCAAAATGGAACATTAGTGAAGGTGCCACAAAAAATTAATTTATGTGCTCTTCCAACAAGTGAAATACTAATAGCTGGACAGCCGTATAAAGTTATGAATGCTATATTTCATTATGGTTCATGTATCGAAAACGATCATTTTATAAATATG
>NW_017300122.1:218084-219219 GCF_001594075.2 Trachymyrmex cornetzi | reverse complement strand
AATAGACGATTGAACAGGCGGCGGAGGAGAGATGACGAGCCTGATGATGATATTACGTTCGTTCTGCAGCAGCAGCGGCAGCTACAGGAGCATGTATAAATAATAATAATAATAAATAAAACAAATACACTGATTACTTCATTGTCAGAATTATTTTTTTCCTTCCTTATTCGCGTGGTATCGCGTTACATCGCGCTCTTATTAAATAGAATAAGGAACTATGTTCCGTTAGAGTATACTTTAGAAAAAAAATACTTCATTTACTAATGCTATAAATCATACATTATATGAATATTTTGCGTGCGAGAAGCTGCGTTCGAGAAGAAGATAAAGCTGCGTTGGAAAAAGATGCATAACAGCGAGAGAGATGGTAAGTGTACATGGTAAGTATAGCGCGCGATGGGGACAGGAGGTGGGGACCGGCGGCGGCTCGCGCGATGGCGGCTGCGGCCGGCGGATACTGACCCCGCGTTATCCGATAACGCGCCGCTATGACGATATACCATGCGGGCCCCGTAATTCTCTCCTCTCCCCACGCGAATTTCCCGCGACGTTATCCTCGCACACCCTATAATTCTCCTCCCCTCGACGTGATCCAATCATCATGTGATGTCATCCCCCTGTGACACCATCCCCTCACCCTGTGACGTTACTGTTTGTAACGTCATCCCCTCACACCGTGACGTCACCATCTCACCCTGTGACGTCATCCCCCTCTCCTGTGACGTCATCATAGGGCTGTTTTTTATTGCCGCACTTTCTGAACTAGTACACACAGTGCAATAAGTTCAAGTGAAACAAATAAACGTTTGTTTCACTTTAACTTATTGCACTGGTTCAGAGTGCAGCAATAAAAAACAGACCTCATTTGTGATGTCTTCCCCTCACCCTGTGACGTCATCCCCTGTGGCGTAACGCCCTCCCTTCCCTGTGACGTCACCCTCTCACCGTGTGATGTCATCTTTTGTGACGTCATCCCCTTTCCTCCCCCTGTGACGTCATCCCCCTCTGACGTCACCCCTCCCTCCCCTGTGACGTCACTATTTATGACGTTATCTCCCTCCCTTCCCCTGTGACGTCATTCCCCTCGCCCTGTGACGTCACCATTTAAGACGTCATCCCTCCCCTCCCCCTG
>NW_017300122.1:215079-218045 GCF_001594075.2 Trachymyrmex cornetzi | reverse complement strand
CAACATTTAAACATTAAAATTTGAAGAAATAAATAGCTAAAATTTAAAGAAATATGGATTATAATGCAATTAAAATGCAAAAAATATTAGTGTTTATTTGTATAAAAGTTTCAAAGATAAACATACATTTTTTAGAACAATAAATATTTTTAGCTCAAGAAATGATTTAGCAACGGTGTAAAACTCTGGTTAAGTTCGCGTCAAATCTATCGTCATGTAAGCTCTCTTCGTTTACGCATAATTTATCATTACTTCGTTCTTAAATTATTATATTTCATTATTTGTGTAGTGATTATTCAATTAATGTCGGGATGCATCTCTGAAATGTACGTTAGCCCATTTCCTTATTCATGACATGTAAGTCTCGCAATTTTTTACTCATTCGATGACATGCTCTCTATAAATTGTTTTTAATCTTTTTCTATTATTAACATTTTGCTCTCCGTTTCATAGCAATTCTGCCAAATTCTTGTCATGCATTTATAATGGACACAATCTTCGCAACTTTCAACCTTGCTGTTACATAGTTACTCTACACATTTATTTATATAAATTTTTTTGTGGTTTTTTTTGGTACTAAAGAGGACCCAAATAATAGAATCGAAACGTTTACCTAATGTCATAATTATACAATTTTATTGTTCATTAATAAATTGATTGTTACACATAATATCCTGTGTCGGCTCTAATAGGCATTGAAAGATTTTTATTTAGATTATTTCTAGAGAGCCTTTATCTTTGATCTATTGTTCAAAGATAAGCATATATTTTTTAGAACAATAAATATTTTAGCTCAAGAAATGATTTGGCAACGATGTAAAACTGAAAAATCGAAGTTGGACACTGCAAACTGCAATGTCTGACTGCAATGTCTGATGGGTAGATAGGGTTAACGTGACGCTATAAATGTTTTGAAGCGTTCTTTGACAAATCATTTAGTATAATTTTTTTTCTGTGATTAGTAAATCAAATGCTTAGAAGCATTTGTAGTGAGACTTTGTCTCAACTGATAGAATATTTTTGATTCGCGATGATGAAATAACGTTGCCACATTTTCTCCATCAAACAGTTTTAATGACAGAAGTATCACATCTTTGGTTATATTTTTTACTATTGTTAATAAATTGGTAAAAGTTGTTTTAATCTTCAAATATATTTTTAATATGCTATAGTTTATATATTAAACATAAATTTATTCGATTCTTAACATTTCAAATATTAATATTTGTTGAAAACAGATATATAGAATCGAGTCTCCTATAAGAGAAAGAGAGATAATCTATAATAAAATCCAGAATTTTGTTATTAATTTACAGAAAAATGAGATGGTCAAAAAATCTGAAAAAATTTACATAAAAGCATGCTTTGTAGATAAAGCTATGTTCCAAATTTCAAGCAATTCTTAACATACTGCATTCTCCTTATAACCTCCTTAATTGTATAATTACACTTCAGAATGAATAACACCAAATCGACACCAAGTCATTTGTTTATACTTTATACAATAATTTAAAATATAGGCGTCACTTAATAAAAATATACTCATTTGATGCGTTTTAATTCGAAACAGAAGAATCTGACAAAAAGAATGTAACGGATTACATCGAATTATTAAACGTTAAAGTTGACAACTTTTCAGGTTTCAAAACTTATCCTTTCTAAAAAAGGAGATGTTAAGTCGATGCTCGCATATCTCGAAGTTTATTGTTGCCGCTTTTCCACGATGCTGATTGGTTCTCTCGCTGCGCTTACTTCGTGAGCGGCTGTCATTGCGGAGATCGCTCGTTTGATGGATGTGTGTCATGATGGGGTTAAGTTACATGATCTATTATATCTAAATTTCAATGATGAGCCATTGGTGAAGGAACCGTTTGTGAAACGTCGTGAGTTGTTGAAACAGCATTTCGAGGAAGTGGAAGGTGAATGGAAATTCGCTAATAGTTTAGATGCCTCGACGATGGAAGAGGTAGAAATTTTTTTGGACGAATCTGTGAAGGAAAATTGCGAGGGTTTGATGGTAAAAACGTTGGAAAAGGAGGCGACCTATGAGATCGCGAAGCGATCGAGAAATTGCCTGAAGCTGAAAAAGGACTACTTGGATGGCGTCGGCGATACGCTCGACGTAATTTTATATATATATAGTCGGTGATATTAAAAATCGTTCTTTGACGAATCGAGTCAGTTTCATAACGAACATTATCAAACCCAAATAAGGATGCCTTGCAAACGTAGTATTTGTGATGTATTTTATTTTCAGTTATTACCCATATAGCACAGAAACTTGTAGTAACATTGCAGAAACGTTGCAATGTTGCAGATTGCGCTGTAATATCGCTGCAACATTGCAGGTATTAGAAATTATAATATATAATACATATTACGGTGTAACATAACATAATATACTGTAACATTTGTTCTTTTTCTGCACTTTTTTTATTTATATCACAATTGTATTTCAAATTATATTCAGTAATAATAAATAAATAATATTCGTAAAGGACTCTTAATAATAACAAAAATCAAATATAAAACAAGGCATGTAAGAGTCAATACTAACGCACAATATTAAAAAATAATCAAAATTCTATTACATTAAATCATTCTATTACATAAAATTCCATAACAAAATATAACATGTTTCGGTCTTTGTATTAGACCCTCTTCAGATATATGATAAATATAAAATTTTAACATTACTTCGAAAACGCTGAATGAAATTCGATAGTAAACCACGTCAACGAATGAACATGAAACCAAATGTATCGAAATTGCTTGACAAAAGGTTGGATGGCCGATTGCACAGAATTTCTTGATGTTCTAACAAAATTCTACAATTAATTGATTAAATAATTACTCAAGCAAATACAATAGAACACTCACCATTATACGTCAACAATTTAAAAACTCGAAGATAAAATATTCATAATCTTCTTGTCAGTCAGTGTCATAGCAAATAATAATTAATA
>NW_017300122.1:208755-214418 GCF_001594075.2 Trachymyrmex cornetzi | reverse complement strand
TTAAATTTTTCTGTTGCTAACGGAATGAATGGCACTGTAAACCATGAAACATTGGTTACTTGGTCACCACTATTTTGATCTTGATTATTATACGCTGCACCTCTAACTCTGATGTTCTTTAGTCTTTTATTAATCACATCAAATATAAATTTTAATGGATAGTCATTATCCCGTAAAATATTAATTATGCCGTGGTCTCGTCCGGATGGATAAACTATGTAGTCACGCTTTCTTGCCGGCTACGTCAACAGTGTTCAGTTCCTGCTCAAAAATTAAGATGAAAGAGGGCGCTCCTGGGCCCTCCGCGGCGCCACGGGCGCTCGTTATTTCCGGCGCAATTTCGTTTCCACATTATGTTTTCTGTTCGTGCAGAGTCAGCAGTGTTCTTTATGATAAGTGTTTTTTTAATACATTTCCGTACTGTTCCTGCGTTCCTAACATGCCGAATCAGACGTATCGGGACACAGGATCCCGTGTGGCGACGAAGGACGATAAACCTGGTCAAGGGCCCCCGTCAGATCTCGTTGGTGATCGGTGACCGTGCGTGAATCTTCGCGAGCGTGATATCCCGTGGCGAGGTGCCGCGGCAGGTAGAATCGCCGCGATTTCAAGGACCGTCTGCGCGGAGCCCGCGGTCCGGAGTGTCCAGGCCGGTGCACTCTACGAAGTGCGGATCGATCCCCGACGGTGGCCGATCGGGGGCTGAAGGCTGACGGGCAAGCGCGTGTTTACCAAAGTGCCAATCCGCCCGTATTGTACGCGCACATGTCCACCGTATCGTCCGCCCGTGTCCCTAGAGTCGACCGCACGAGAAATACGGTGGCACCGCTGACGAGGCTGACGAGGTCGGCGTAGTCGCTTACCGCGAGCGGGCCGGCTCGCTGCTGCTCTGCCGTCTGCGAGTCCATCCGCGTGAATCGCGAATATCGCGATCCGACGGCGTGCGCGCGGTCAGCCAGCGACGTCAGACGTGGAGGATCCGATCCGCGCCGCGGTGCCGCGCGACTCGCCGAAGCGGATGCGAGAAAAGCAGAAAGAAGACGATCATATCAGTGGATCTACACACGAGGCAGTTCGACCTTCCAGAGTTTTCTCATCATCCCGTGAGGAAATGTGGAATACCCTATGCGAATTCTTCCATTTTATGCAAAGTCGTGACTTTCCGGTGCCCGGCGAGGCTCCGATTGACACACAAAGACCAGCGAGTCTTTTCCTCTCCGAGGACACCACGACTTTTTTAGATAGGCCCAGCGAGGTCCCTATCACACCAGAGGAACAGATAGACGAGCAGCCGGCCTTTAGCGGCCGAGGCGGCGCACCAGGTATGTCCCCCCTCCAAGGAGAGAGTTCCTTTTTCGTGGTCTCTTGAGGTTAAGGGACGGGGGACATAACCGACTGCTCATATCTACTGTTTTCTACTTTTTTCTTTTATTTTTTCTCTTGTTTAACAACGAGCGGACGTAGTCAACCATGTGTCATTTATTAATCCGCCATCTCCTCACGAGCTGGAGGGGAGAATCGAGTCAGACGCATTTGCCGCGGAGCTATTCGGAGAGCAGACCTCCTGTGATAGCCTCTTGGACTCCCCTCATGTTGTCCACCATTAAATCTGAGGTTCGTTCCGATTTTAAGGATGACCTCAGGAACAAGCCTGACTAGCTATAAAGGACGTTTTATCGTTTCTCACCCCACCGAAAGTTAATAAGGAAATCTTACCAAACTTGGGCGCCACAGCACTAGCTCGAGACTAGCACCAAATTTAGTCTCAGGAGCATCGCTAAATACAAGTGGTGTCGTCGTGGGCAAGCGTGCTTAACAGCTCGGCTTGAGAGCAAAGGATCACGAGTTCAAATCCCGGCAGGCTCGTCTCGATTTTTTCCGTCTCTAGTTCCAGAGGAAGAAGAGGGGATTTGGGCGCCCCCCTCCATACTGACGATTCGCAGGTGGATCGTGTATACCTGACGTCAACGCTCCCCCAGCAAGGGCGAAGCATTCTCAAAGAAGAATATCGATAGTAGAAGGCGTATAGCACGACACAAGTGCGTTCGGAGTTGGCTGTGTGCTCCGAGTACGATGGTGAAGAGCTCTAGCAGCGTGAGCTGTGACATACCAAGAAGGCACCGATCAATTCGTATATGGTTCCAGCATTGGTGGACATAGCACTTTCAGGTACGGGGACAGAGTTGCATGTCAGTGTCGAGCTAGAAGAGGGCTGCATCATGGCCAAGCAAAGAAGGGCCGCATGGGGCCAATCCAGGTATCAACCCAGGTATTCTAACAGGAGATCCAAAATAGTAAAAAAAAAAAAGTCTGTTAAGCTCGGTTCAATCCCGATCGGCACCTTTAACGAAGAGGGGGGATCCCAATACTCGAGCCGCAGCAGGAGGTCCGCTTCCCGGTCCAGAACTCGGATCCGTCAATAATTCCGACACCATCAGCAGATCGCCTGCCCCCCCCTTTTTTTTTTCTTCGAAAACGAATGGAGGGAGACAACGTCGGACCCTAAGGTACTGCATGCCATAAGCGGATACAAAATTTCTTTTATCTCGACGTCTCCAGCTCGTCCCTTTTTTTAAGGGAGCCATCACTCTCTCCGATCGGGTCGGAAAATTGCGACAATGAAATTTAAACGTTTGTACGCTATGGGAGCCATAGTTACTTCTGATCCCTCAGAAGACAAAGAGGTTTCCAGTCCGTCGTCTATCTTGATGATTTTTTACTTTTAGGTGCTTCAAGGGTGGAATGACGTAACAGAAGAACGTAGACGCCTCATTGAATCTCCCACGTCTCGGATTTCTTGTAAACTATGCTAAGTCTCAGCTGTCGCCCTCGTTTACTTGTAAATATCTAGGTTTTATTTTTAACTCTGTCCGACAGTCTGTCTCCATCCCTCCGGATAGAAGGCGAGGACTCTTATCCTTGATGCTCGACATGCCCAGAAGACCGCATTGCTCCATCCGAGACTTCGCGAGCATGATTGGCTCCTTGATATCTGTTTGCCCCACAGTCCAATATGGCCTCCGATATATAAAAAGGTTTGAGAGAGAACGATTCCTTGTTTTAGGATCGGACTACAATAGTTATGATAGACGCATGCCTATCCCGCTATATCTCAAGGAAGATTTTTATTGGTGAATCAGAATATTTTCTGATCCAAGACAAGCTAACACCATTCGCATGGATCTCTTCGTGTGCGAAATTTTTTCAGATGTTTCTCTAACGGGCTGGGGTGCCTCATGTGGAGAGCGAAGCACACATGGGTGGTGATCATCGGAGGATTCTTCTCTTCACATTAATGCTTTGGAACTAAAGGCCGCATTTTTCGCACTAAAGTCCTTAGCTGCAGATCGTCAGAATGGTAACATTCTTTTACGAATTGACAATACCACTGCGCTTGCCTATATAAATTATTTTGGCTCAGTCCGATACCCGACATTATCTGATATTGTTAGGGATATCTGGAGATGGTGTGAAAACCGAAATATTTACCTTTTTGCTTCCTACATCGCCTCGGCTGACAATACTGCTGCAGATAGAGAGTCGAGAGTGACGAATCTCAATACTAAATGGTCTCTTTCAACGCGAGCGTTCAATTTTCTGGAAGAAAGGTTTGCCCCTTCGACAGGGTTGACCTCTTCGCCTCTACAATCAATGCCAAGAACGAGTTTTACGTCTCTTGGCTCCCTGATCCAGGCTCTTGGGCGATCGACGCTTTTACCCTATCTTGGATTAACTTTAATTTTTATGCTTTTCCTCCATTTATTTCCATTCCCAAAGTTCTACGCAAAATAGTAGACGAAAGAGCCACAGGAGTTCTGTTAGTACCCTGGTTGCCCTCGCAGCTATGGTTCCCATTGTTTGTTCGCTTGCTATTTTCTGAGTCTTTAATATTACCTCCTTCTCACTCATTATTATCTTCCCCTGTTAGGAAGCCTTACCAGGAACGGACGAACCTTTCCCTGGCGGCAGAGAGATTATCAGGAGATCTTTCCAATCCCAGACGGCACCACCACCGGCATTGGTTACTCTCATAGCATCTTTATCCACATACACAACTAACCAGTACATCCGCCCTTTGCGTGATTGGTGGGAGTTTTGCCAGACCCAAGAAGTCTCTACTTTCTCTCCTAGAGTAGATCAGGGCCTAACATTTTTAGCTCACGAGCTACGGAAACCCGGCTCGTATTCAACATTGAATACCTCGCGCTCTGCAATTTCACTCATTTCGGATAGTAGCATTGGCAATCACCCTATGATTAACCGTTTCTATTAGGGTGCCAGTATTTTGAAACCCCAAAAGCCCAGGTATGACTTTATTTGGGACCCCGCCCCCGTGATTTCGAAGTTAGCGTTAGTTTATCCCTAAGAGCCTCTACCGTTAGAAATCATTACAAGGAAATTAATTCTTCTCCTAGTGTTAGGTTCGGGACAGCGTGCTCAATCTCTAGCAGCAATTAAGATCCCGTTTATTTCACTCTTCAACGATGGACTTACCATTACAAAAAAAAAAAAATAAATAAATCAATAGAGTTTCTTGAATGATCCATTCTAGGGATCCTTTTTTATATCTTATATTCAACCATGGTACCTCTCTAAAGAGGAGATGTTTATGTTCTTTATTAATTGTAATTTTCCCAGCATTTCAACTGATGTTTTCCTATCATCGTTCACACTGTTTCTCTGGTACTTGTCGAATGGCAAAAAAAAAAAAAAAAAAAATTTTCTCCAAATGCTTTGGGCAAATCGTACTATACTTTAAACAACTACATAGTTTATCCATCCGGACGAGACCACGGCATAATTTAAGGATTAAACGAACTTACCAAGTGAAGTTCGATCTTAATTATGCCTGTGGTCTCGTCCGGATGGACTTTCCACTCCCAAAGCTTGCTAGGCTTTCTCTCCCCCCCATTATACATACGATTTGCCTCAGAAGGGTTATACTTTAAACTTAATGAGGAAACGAAATGGCGCCGGAAATAACGAGCGCCCGTGGCGCCGCGGAGGGCCCAGGAGCGCTCTCTTTCTTCTTAATTTTTGAGCAGGAACTGTGAACACTGTTGACATAGCCGGCAAGAAAGCGTGACTACATAGTTTATCCATCCGGACGAGACCACAGGCATAATTAAGATCGAACTTCACTTGGTAAATTCGTTTAATCGTTAAATTATAAGAGTCAAATTTTTATTGTGAAATTTCGAATCAGATAATAAGATAGCCCTGTCAACCAAACTGATGATAACACCCTTTTTTTGAGTTAACGGGTGGTTGGAATAAAAATTTAAAAACCTCCCTGAAAAACTAGGTTTATGATACCAGTCAAAAGATAAAAAATTGTTTTTAACCGTCATTTTAATGTCAAGAAAATTTAAAAATTCATTTCCAATCTCCAGGGTTAGTTTTAACCTTGGGTGGAACAAATTAAAGCAATCTAAAAAATTGTCAACTTCAGATGAAAGAACTGCAGCGCATAGGTCATCCACATATCGGTAATAAAAAAAAGTGTTGTTCATAAATATATTTAGTGCCATCTTCTCTAATCTTTGCATCACCAAATCAGCCACTATCGGTGACAAAGGAGAGCCCATGGGCGTACCAAAATTTTGTTTGTATATGATATTATCGAATATAAAATATGTGGAATCTAAAATCAAACGAACAGC
>NW_017300122.1:206818-207641 GCF_001594075.2 Trachymyrmex cornetzi | reverse complement strand
AAAAAGCTGTTTTCTATAAAAGTCATTACTTCTATGTGTATCATTAAGTTCAATTTCTATGATTTTACGAACAAAAAACTTTCTATAGTTCAAAAATCTATTGGTCAAAGCATGGTGATGAAACTTGACGTTAAAGTTATTCTTTGGCTTCCTATTTGCATGATAATTTGTATGAAACAGTTCCCAAAACTGATAGCTACATTGCTAACAGTTTCCAACTCGTGGAAGCTCTTAGAAGAACACGGATAGAGAAGAATTACAAATTAATTTCTTTGGATGTAATTTCTCTATTCACAAACATACCGATAGATATAGCTTTAGATTGTATTAACGAAAAATGGGAATTTATATTTTAAAAATGTACATTACCAAAAGGAGAGTTTTTGTCGGCTGTTAGTTTGATTTTAGATTCCACATATTTTATATTCGATAATATCATATACAAACAAAATTTTGATACGCCCATGGGCTCTCCTTTGTCATCGATAGTGGTTGATTTGGTGATGCAAAGATTAGAAAAGATGGAACTAAATATATTTATGAACAACACTTTTTTTTATTACCGATATGTGGATGACCTATGCGCTGCAGTTCTTTCATCTGAAGTTGACAATTTTTTAGATTGCTTTAATTTGTTCCACCCAAGGTTAAAACTAACCCTGGAGATTGGGGATGAATTTTTAAATTTTCTTGACATTAAAATGACGGTTAAAAACAATTTTTTATCTTTTGACTGGTATCATAAATCTAGTTTTTCAGGGAGGTTTTTAAATTTTTATTCCAACCACCCGTTAACTCAAAAAAAGGGTGTTATCATCAGTTT
>NW_017300122.1:204766-205639 GCF_001594075.2 Trachymyrmex cornetzi | reverse complement strand
CTGCAATATTGCTACGACATTACAGCGCAATCTTGCTGAAGGCGGACGTTTTTATGATCTATGACATTGCAACAAGGTTGCAAATACATTGCGCAATCTATATGCAATATTACAACGTTGCAATGTTATGAGATATATCTGCAATCATTTTGCAATCTTTCTGTGCTGTAAGGGTAATGGTTTTCAAGAAAAATGAAAGGAATTCATAGAAAGAACTGAAAAGATAGTTAAAAGAAGGAAAAGAGGTGTAAAAAAAGCATAATACTCTATAGAGCAAAGTTAGTATTCATTATACTTGTGTTTTTATAAAGTATTTATTTTATTTTCAGAATAATATATATATATGATAACATTATCTTTCTCTCATGAAAAAAGAAGGACTCATGGAAAGAAAAATACAAGAAAGAAAAAAAGTAAAAAGAAGGAAAAAAGTATAAAAGGAAGCATAATGTTATATTCCCATACAGCGTAGAAAGATTGCAAAATTATTGCAGATATATCTCATTGCAACGTTGTAATATTACAAATAAATTACGAGATGTATTTGCAATTGTTGCAATGTCATAGCATCATAAAAATGTCCGTTTTCAGTAAGTTTGCGCTGTAACGTCGTAGCAATGTTGCATCGCAACGTATTTGCAACTATTATCAAAAATAACTTTTTTGTTATTACTGAATGTAATTTGAAATACAATTTGAGAATAAATACAAAAATGCAGAAAAAGAACTCATCAATATATATTTTATATTATATATAATTTTATATATAATTTAATATAACTTTTATATTTTATACTTAATTGCAAATTTTATATGCAGGTATAGGGTAAAATCAGGGATAATGCATAGGCTACTAATATGGAATAGTGGCTT
>NW_017300122.1:201854-204055 GCF_001594075.2 Trachymyrmex cornetzi | reverse complement strand
CCCCCCCCCCCCCCATTTTCTCACTTTTGACTTTTTTGTTAATATTTACTTTAGACTTAAATTTTAGCGACTTTTATTTGTTGAATGTTGTAGCTAACATATTCCTCAAGAGTTCCGTGTAAATTTAAAGTCTTTATATGCATTTATATCGGAGCAATGTTAATTTAAAAAAAGCTATTCCATAATCCCTGCTTTTACCCTATATACATATATTTTAAAGTTTACATATATGGACATATACCAGGTTCGTTTGAAAAATTTTGAGTCTCATCATGAAGATGGCGTTACTCGTCAAAGCCATTCTGGTATTATAATCGTGATATTTATGAAAGGTATCTGTGACAATTGTGGCCACTTTGGACGTTCAGTTCTTGTTTGACAATCATTTGTGTCGTCATTTTGTAAAAATGGGAAAAATTGAATATCGTGCTATAATTAAATTCTTGCATTTGAAAGGCAATACGTCTACGCAAATTAAAGCCGAGTTGGACGCTGTTTACGGGGACTCTGCCCCATCATTTGCCACCGTGAAAAGATGGGTAGCTGAATTTAAACGTGGTCGTACCAGCTTAGCTGATGGTGAGCGTTCGGGACGGCCAACATCTGTGATCACCACCGATAACATCGAAGAAATTCATCAAATTATAATGGACAACCATCGAATTAAGATTAGGGAGATAGCAGAGGCTGTTGGCATATCAAAAGAACGTGTTTGTCATATATTGACTGAAGAATTAGGCATGCGTAAGTTAACCGCGCGGTGGGTGCCGCGCTTGCTCACTCTGGATCAAAAACGCATTCGAATGAACATTTCTAAGGCCCTGTTGGAGCGATTTAAGCGAAACGAGTCAGATTTTTTGCGTTGATTAATAACGGTTGATGAAACTTAGGTCCGCCACTTCACTCCTAAAACGAAAGAACAATAAAAACAGTGAACTGCGAAGGGTGAACCTGCTCCGAAGAAAGCGAAGACGGTTTTATCGGCGGGAAAGTGATGGCGACTGTTTTTTGGGACAGTCATGGAATTGTGTTGATCGACTATCTTGAAAAAGGTAAAACAATAACAGGGACTACGCATCATTGCTTGACAAGCTGAAGACAGAAATTGAGAAAAAACGACCGCATGGGAAAAAGAAGAAAATGCTGTTCCATCAAGATAACGCACTGTCTCACACTTCGGCGGTCGCTATGGCAAAAATTCACGAATTGCGGTTCGAATTAATTGACCATCCACCGTATTCACCAGATCTGGTCCCCAGCGACTTTTTTCTGTTTCCTAGGCTCAAAGTTTGGCTCGGAGGACAGAAATTTTCATCGAACGAAGAGGTTATCGCATCCATAGACGCCTATTTTGCAAAACAAGATGCTCAGTATTATTTGAATGGATTAAAGGGGTGGGAGCATCGCTGGAAAAAATGTATCGACTAAGGAGACTATATGTGGAAAAATAAAATTGAATTTGACCGAAAAATTACTTATTTCTATGTTAGGCTCAAAACTTTTCAGACGACCCTCGTATATATAAGGTAAAATCAGGGATTATGGCATAGGCTACTAATATGGAATAGTGGCTTATTTTTTAAACAAAGCATTGCAATCTGGCGGCAATCGCTGAAAGTTATTGCACCTGTTACCAAACATGTCATAACAAGCAATGAACTCGGTCCGACCAACCGTTTTGCTACAATTAACATTTATTCATTTTCGTTATGTAAGAAGATCCGGCAGCTTTTTCTAAAAAGTGTTCTCACAAACTGAAGATAAGTTTTTTTAGTGCTTATATTGCACAGACGCTTTTAATAATGTTGCATGAACAACATTATGCAGATTAATTGCTATTTCAAACTTGTTTATTGCTACGGAAAGATTTTATTTATCATATGCAGGTAATGTGGAATACATCGAGGGTTGAGAATATGGAATATATTCTATGCATGTAGCAACTTATTCGTGATCAGATTAGGTTAGGGTTAGATCACAACTGTATTTTATATTAGCTTATTTGCGATTTATCAGCTTATTTGCGATTTTTTATTTGTCCATGCGTAATAACGTTCGTAATGATGCTATTATATTTTCTGTGTTATTGTACAATCAAAATTGAACAATTTTCTATTTTTCTTGATCAGTTTATATAAATAAACAAATTTGGACTTCATTTATTGTGTTATTTATTACTATGGTCAAAATTTCATCGGTAT
>NW_017300122.1:197433-201821 GCF_001594075.2 Trachymyrmex cornetzi | reverse complement strand
CCCCCCCCCCCCCCATTTTCTCACTTTTGACTTTTTTGTTAATATTTACTTTAGACTTAAATTTTAGCGACTTTTATTTGTTGAATGTTGTAGCTAACATATTCCTCAAGAGTTCCGTGTAAATTTAAAGTCTTTATATGCATTTATATCGGAGCAATGTTAATTTAAAAAAAGCTATTCCATAATCCCTGCTTTTATCCTACTTCGCAAATATACAGGTTGTCTCACAACTATTGCATTTCTTTTAAAAACGTATTTTTGAGGTAATTTTGAGACGAAAATCCTAATATAAAAATGTCGAGGCTACAATAGTTTTTGAATTATAATTGGTTAAGAATAATGTGTAATTTGAAAACTATTATAGCCTCGAGATTTTCGTATTAAGATTTTTGTTTTAGAATGTTCAAAAGAATCGAGAAATAATAATAGAGGTTATAAAACTAAAATGGTTTTTGACTTATAAGCATTTAAAATTAGCTTTTAATTAAAAAAATTATTGTAGTTCCGATATTTTCGTATTAGGATTTTCGTCTCAAAGTTACCTCAAAAATATGTCCTTAAAAAGAAATGCGATAGTTGTGAGATACCCTGTATATTTTACACTTTATGCAGGTGCGCCTATTTTGTATATATTCGTAATTGGTAAAACGGAAATATTAAGAAATTCCATGCAATCTATTTTATTTTTTTGCAATATTCAGAGAATTTTTTAAATCCAAATATTTCAAAAAATTATGATAATTGAGTATAAAGTTTGAAAAATCTTGTCGCGCTGCGGCGATGACATATGTTTCAACGAACACTATAATTCTTAAATTAATGAAAATAATTAACAATCATATAACGTGTAATTTTCGTATGTTTCCATATGCGCAGTCCATTACTCAAAAGCCAAAATCTTTTTAAAATGTCTCTGTAACAATTTGTAAAATCTTGCGCCGTAATATGTATTATATATTACAATTCCTAATACCTACAATGTTGCAGCGTTATTACAGCGCAATATTGCAACGTTTCTGCAATGTCGCTTCAAGTTTCATATACCTATATATTGTACATATTTATATATATAGGGTGTTTCAAATTCGTGCCCATAAACTACAAGACGCGATACTTTATGCTAAAACAAACAACTATTTCCTCTTGCAAAGGAAAGATTGCGCCTGACAAGTAGTTTTTGCAGGACAGCAGGTTGAAGTTATAAGAGTAAATGTAAAAAATTATTTATCGAATGTAATTTTACACTGTTAGAAATGTTCTTAAATTTCGTTAACTTTTAAATTACATAATTGAATTTAATTTGAATTTAATTTCATGACATTACATTAAATTTAATGTATTTGTAACTAAAAAGTATATTTATGTACATGTACATAAAATTTAATCTATTTTTCATAAATTTAATGTACACGTTCATTACATTTAAGTAACTACTGTAACTTAATTTTCAGTTAAATCATTTATTACTTTTAATTTCGTTCATAACTACGAGCTTCATTTACATGTAAAGGAAGCTCATTGTTACATTTCTAACAGTGTACTACAGGAAAAAGTTCGTTTTAGCATAAAAAACAACTTTTTCCTTTAACAAAATTGCGTCCGGTAAGTAGTTTTTACAAGAGAGCAGGTTGAAGTTAACAAATAAACATAAAAATTATTTATCGGACGCAATTTTGTTAAAGGAAAAAGTTGTTTGTATTAGCATAAAGTTTCATGTCTTGTACTTCGTGGGCGCGAATTTAAAAACATCCTATATAAATGTTAAAATTAGCGCGCGCGAAGCGCGCGCCTGTTATGTTCTAGTATAGATAAAAACAAAAAACATGTAGATAAAGATTAATTAGGCCCAGATACATTCGCGCCGGTTTACGCATGCACGTTGTGCGACATTATTTTTTACGATTACGTTTCCATTTCTGTTAATTCACATTAATTTCCACTGACTCATTTCTTAAATGCACCGATTCGCATCAACTCGCACCGATTCGCACCGACTCGTATCGACTCGCACCTCGATTCGCTCTCAATAGATAACACTGTATTAACTCGCTTATTAAACTGCAAATTTCACTCAATTGCTTGATTTCAAACGTTATTCATACGATTCCTTGTATGTTATCATAATGTGCACTTGATTATATTATGATTTCTAACATTAAAAACTGTTGACTGGAGAGTGACACGCCTTTCGTATTAGTCATCTTTATGCATTTTTTGCACTTCTGTGATTTTTTATAAAATTTCTCGTTTCGCGTCTTTGGAAAATTTTTGTATTCTTCTGTGGACTTTTTGGGACGATTAAATATTTAATTCTTAAAAGAAAAAGAAGAGAGAGAGAGAGAGAGAGAGAGAGAGAGAACATGGAAGGAATGATTTTATAAAAATCACAAAAGAGGAATTCATACAGTAAAATAATTGTGACGCGCAATTAATTTCGATCCATTTATTTTGTTATAGTCATCATTGTATGTAGACGGAAATGAATTTAGAATGTCCGATTCAAGACATTATTGCGCAAACATTAAAAGTAAAACGTTTTGATCTTCATTTTTCATGATAGTTGACAATTCGCGTCATCGAATTTCGAGTTGTGATTTGTTTCACGCGCGAGAGACAAAAGATAGATTCTAGGATGTGCAGCTGGATGGCGCCACTCGTATGCTACGGGCGACTTAGGTTAACTTCACATAAACGGCCGTGAAAAGTAGGTTCCGTTCGCTTAAATCAGCTTAAACCCACCGTAATCAAACGTTAATTATGTGACGCAGTGCCAGCGCCTGTTACGAATGTGAGGTACAAAAATTTGAGAGTACGATTACGCAATGTATGGAGATAGTAGGAATAGATAATCATAAGTTAGATGCGCATACTTTTTAAAAGGCGATTTCATACAAATTTCTCTGATTAAGGCTTCTGCTTATCATCATTTACATTTCAAGCATTACCAAACGTTTTGATTTTACTTTTATAAATTCATCGGTTTTATATTGTATCTTTATTATGCAATAAACCTCTTAATGTTTCTCTGGATATTTAAAAATTTATTTTTCGAATATTTGTTATGCTTATTCGTCAATATGCACCGACGAGATACTATTAAAGACCCTCGGCGCTTATGAAAATTCGCGTACCTGTTAAAATTTAAGTGATTAACAGTAATGAACTAGTAATACGGTACTAATTTCATAATTTATTAGTTTTGTAGACATGTACATATATTTAAAACTTAATTATACTCGATTTTTATTTAAAACTGTGATTTTAATTATATCATCCGAGTTTGATTATCAATAGAGATAACTGCAGAGAAAAAATTGTAATTCTTCGGCAATATATAAGATATTATATCATTAAAAGTATACATACTTATTTATACAGCTTTTATGTAATAAAAAGTCACGTATTTATTAACGTATCATCGAAATATTTATGTTAATAATCATAAATTTTTATTAATTGTCGGTAATGTCATCGTTCTTCAATTATCTCTGGACCCTTCGGGCCCCATTGATAATCACGAAAATTTGCCCAGGGCCGAAGAGGTCTTTAATACTATTTCGTCCGTGATATGGATGAGCAAACTGGGCAGACCGCTTTTTTGCAGATAATATAAATTTTTTATAATATTATCCAGTTGCTACGCGCGCATGCGATTATACATGTAACGACATAAATCGCGACAAGTGAAGATAGTTGATAGAAAATGCAGCGATGATTTCTGTTGCTGTTCTTTTTAAATGGTTTCTAGCTTTTTTCGTATGCGAGAAGATCGAGCGACACATTTATCCCAAAGTAATTGGAAGAAGAGTGAAAATCGCGAGAACGCGCGAAAGCCAAGCAAAAGATCGTCGTTGCGATTATTGTCGCGCGAATTCTGTCCCGTTATAGAAATAACCATGGAAAAGAAATAATCGGGGAATCGGCTGGTCGAGCGCGTGCGCGCGGTAAAATTCAAATTTACGTGATCCCGGAGCCTGTCACGTGCAGCGGAGCGAGGCTGCGTCGCCGTTGTCGGCGCTGCAACGCCGAAATTCGATTAAAGTTCTCGCGCATGGGCCGAAGGAAATGCCGTTTTCTCGAATTTCCCGGAGTCTGTCAGGTGGCACCACGGCGTACGTCGGTCCGGGCGCTACGCGGGCGACGTACTGCGACAACACGGGGGAGAGGAGCCAGTGCTCTTTGTAGGTTATTGAAAAGCACGTCCCAGGCCTATAGACACTTTGCCCCGTTGAACGTAGACAGCAACAATTGACCGACACTGACCAACCACCACCAATCGGCAGTCCTCTCTGTCCGTGCTCTCCCGTGACGTTTAGTGAGTGCTTTGAGCTGTGGCGCGGGCGGTGAGATGGCTGTCACTTTCTCTCTCTCTCTCTCTCTCTCTCTCT
>NW_017300122.1:191751-197294 GCF_001594075.2 Trachymyrmex cornetzi | reverse complement strand
TCTCCCAATTTCTGTTCCTCTGGTGTTGGGTTCGAATGGATCGAGAGCGTCGTCATCCGCGAGCGAACGTTCTTTTTGTTTCTTTTTGTTTTTTTCCTTTTTTTCCGGAGAGGCACACAGAGGTCCACTTTGCCACAATGTCGGCGTCAAAAGTTGGACTGTGCCGCGGCCGTGACGACGTCTCGCGATCGCAGAGCTGGTTTCCCTCTAGATGTTCGGCTGAATGGATGTTCTCAACTGCCACTCTCCGTCGTACACTTCATCCGGTGATATACGTGCGTGACATTCGCGTGTACCCACCACATTTCCATTCCACATCACATCACACACACACACACACACGCGCGCACACGCGCGCACACACACACACACACACACACACACACACACGCACGCACGCACGCACGCACGCACGCACACGCAGAACACGTACCCACATCGCGATCGCAAACAGCAAGTTGCTTCTGGTTTTCTTGGCTGTTCGATGTTTCTTAGCGCTGTTTCGTATAGCGTAGCTGTCTCACCTGCCTTGGACTATCTATTTTAAGTCTCCTGCTTCTATCGGGAACTCTCGCTTCTGCAAGGCATTTATCGACGAGCTCTTAAACAGGCTGGAATCCCGATTTCTACAAAATTCAGGAGAGGATTACTTATTTCCCCCCTCCCCCCCCCCCCCCCCTCTCTCTCTCTCTCTCTCTCTCTCTCTCTATTTTTCTCTCGCCTCGTTCTTCCGTTGTGATGTTTAGGTAGTAAATTTTACACATGCATTTGCGCAAACACACTCGCTTCAGTTACGGAACATTCGCATTTAATCGGTAGTACTACGTGTCTACAATGATTCACGACATACGAAATGTAGAACACGCATTCACAAAGCTCAAAGTTCATACATAAAATAATGTTTATAAATCGAATTTAAAACTTTCTTCCGATATAATGCCATTGCTTTAAGCAGAGTTACGGTAAATCCACTTTTAGTGATTCTTCTTGTTTTATCTGTTCTCTCAGTGGCAAATATATTCATCTTTACGTGAATTGTTGCAGCAGTGCGCGATGTATAATAGTGTTTCATTTTGATATTACAGTACCACAAAATAGTTTCATCTATTTTATATGGTCTGAAAAATATAGATTTGTATATCCGTGCAAATGTCCATTCACAGAGTAAAGAGATTTCTGTTTCATCGCGATAAATAGTCGCGATAAAAGTTGAAATTATTGAGGACTCCGCGGCGATAACATGCAGGAGAAAGCAAAGGGATAATTGTAAACAGGTTAGAGAAACGGGCCGACGTTTATTTCTATCAGTCGGATGTAATGCGAATAAAGATCCATCAATCCCCCACGGGCTTGAGGATTGGAACGTTCTAACGACGATTTATAACGATTACCCCTTTAACGGCGCTTCGCGCAGCGTCGGATGCGCCGCGCCGCACCGCTGTTCTATACACGTCATTGCGCGCTTTGAGCTGTTATGTGAATAATAAGCGTGCCTAAACTGCGCTTAAACACGCTTTCGATTAGGACCTATGTAATGCTCCGTATCCTCTCGTCTAATTGTAAGATAAAAATAAATAGATGGAAAATTAATATTGAAAAAAATGTACTAAAATAAGATAAGTCCCTTAATTTTAATAAATAATTTGTTTACATACAACTATAAACGCATTTTTTTAAAAGGCATTGTATGTATTCATTTGAAAAATGTTATTCCTTAATAAAGCAAATAATTTAATAATTATAACAAATATTTTTTGCAATATGATTAATGATTATTTAAATATAATTCTCATTTTTTATTAATTAATAATTTTTTAATTATATATATATTTCAAGCAAATAATTATTGAGTAAATTATTTGTAACTAGTAAAAACTATTTTTTTAATAATTAATGTGTATTAAGATTCCTGAGTATCCACGATTTGATATGGCTGTGGTGATCACTACTTAGGAGCCTTAAATTATAGCTCTTACATTTTCCCAATTATTTTGAACATAAAAATGAATAAATGTAATTTTTTTATATATTATTCTTACATTATATATAACTACAAGTTGTACAGCACAAAACGAAATTGTACTGTATAAAAAATATACTTGATTTACTTTCATCTTATAGTAGTCTCTGGCACTCGCTTTCAAGATATAATACTATTTTATTAACATTTAATTAGGAAATGGATAAAAAATCTCAAATGCTGTGCCTTTTATTTTTTCGTATGTAGCTTTATATTTACGAAAAATATAATTCCGCCGCGTCCATATAGCGTACTCACAAATAAGCGACTTTAGTGAAGAATTTAATTTAAAGGTTTACATATTTATTATTTTTATAACTTTAGAAATATTAGTTTAAATAAATATTTATTAAAATACTATTTTTTTAAATTGAAAGATATGGATTTAATATTTAAAAAATTCATTTACAATATACATTTCAACAAATGTTGCACTAAAATATGCTGACGAACCTAAATTTGACTCAAGTTAATTTTTCAAGAAAAATTAATTTTCTAATTTTAGTGCTTTAGTTTGCTATACTTAAATTAAAAAATTTCATACTATAATTATTATTTATTTAAATTGCGTAATTTTAATTTTAATAAGCATACTTAAGAAAAAAATGTGTTCTTAAATTTAAAAAAAATTGTTAAGGAAACTTTTTTTTCAGTAAAGTATCGAAAAATACATAACAAAAATTGAAAAGAAAAATTTTTTCATCTTTACATTACATAAAAAATCATTTGACACTGAATTCTCGTTAAAATCAATAAAATAGTTCAACGATTTTTTTACTTGAATTAAAAATATTATAAATTGGTAGGCTTCTCTTTCATTCATGAAAAGATTACGTTTTAAGGGGATGCTGGAGTGACGATCGAACTTAATCAAAGTCGATAGTACAGACTTTTTTAAACTCCAAATTCGATAATAGTGACATCTTTCATTCATGTCTTATACTTATAACATTATATATCGTTGTGTCTCGCTCGAACGCATTCATCTATCCTTATCTAACATATTGCAACGCCATCTCTTAGAAAGAGATCAATTAAAATACTGTTCGGTTTCATGGCTTCACGTCAATTTCACTCGTAATATACAAACGAAATTTTTGGCGACTCTTTTCTCTTATACTGAAGCCCCTACCTCGTTTCTAAAAACATAAGGTTTTCTTCGAGGTTATCTGTAGGCTGCTGGCTACTTATTTTAACCGGGTAAAATCTGAGACTCTTATATGCAGCACATATTGTGACGAGTTGACTGCAGAAGCCGGTGACAAAACTACATTTTTAGTTTTCTTTCATTTTTCGTATTAAATTGTAGCTGGCAGCTGTGTTGTTGTCGATACTTTAATTGTGGAGAAGGACTTTTCAATCCAAACACAATTAAGAGAAAAGAGTCTTTAAAAATTAATGGTAAAGCAGGACACTCCAACATCCCCTTAATCAGTTTGAGTAAATAAAATTTTAAGATACTAACTATAAAAAAAAATTATTTACTTTTTTTTTAATTTTATTCATATACTTTTTTATCTAATAAAAAAAACTTGGTTGATCTAAATATCTTATACAGACATATATATTATACATATTTTATCAAATTGTCATAATACAAATCTTACTTTGTAATAAAGAACTTTTTTGTAAATACTCTAAAGAGATTTTTATCTGTAAGATAAGAACAAAATATATATCAAGTTTGATCTTTATGCCTGCGATAAGCTCTAATTTAAATACAAGGTGGCCACAAAATTAATTTGATCTCAATGCGATATTGCGGAGATCACTATTATTAACGATCGAGCGAATATAATCGCTGAGCCGCAACATCGCGATATCAATTCTTCCTGTTCATACGCAAAATGCTTTTTTTCCTCTCGAAGCACCACACGCTCTACGAATGAAATTAAGCCATATGGCTACATCGTAGGGGCGTGCTGAGGCCGATGCGCCGCGCAACTGGTTGATTTATCGGTGCTTCCGCGTAGCGAAAACTAGCGAGAAGGCTGAATTGGATTACGGCGCGTGCACAAATTGCTTTATTCAAATGCGATTTTAGGTCGCGTGTCTTTCGTAGACTGCAAAGAGGGCACGGAAACGGCGTTGCAAACGGGGTTGATGTTCTTCTTCGCCTTTCCTTCTTTTTCTCATTTTTCTATTTTATCGCGCGCGAGAGATCGTTTACGCGTATAACCCCAGTCGGATGCGTGGAGACGTGCAATTTTGCGAACGACTTACGAACGATTATCTAATGATGTTATCTGTCCTACATTTTGCCGCGAAACAAGACTCTTTTAACAACTATTTTATAACAATTGATATGTTATATAATATAATATATTATATAATATAATTTATATATTAAGTATATTAATTAGATAATAAGAAAAAGACAATTCTTATTTTTTATCTCGTTTTGCAAAAACGTTTTGATATTCGCAGAGAGAGAGAGAGAGAGAGAGAGAGAGAGAGAGAAATTATGTAAGTTATTCCACAGAATATGCAATAATCTCATCGCGGAAGATTTTGTTAGAACGATTCCTTAGAATTCATAAGCAAGAAAGCAAGATCTTTCGAAATTATCGTAGGAGATAATTAGTTCCGCGATTTTCATAATTAAATAACAGATATTTTTACGCTGTCAACTTTAATTTTTAGTTTTTATATAAAAAAAGTAACGATTCGCCTTTGAATTTGTTGATCTCAAATAAAGACTAAAGTAATTGATCCTTCAAACGTGGCATATATTGTAAACCGATGACGTTGCATATACGATGTTTCTTGTCGCAAAAACATCGAGGCATTTCACTACAAAGGCGAAGCTATGAAATGGAGAAAAATGAGCGAAGAGACAATTCGCTTTGAAACTTGTCTGGGAATTAATTCTCGACACGTCCATTTCAGTTCGTTCGTATTCTGCGGCTGCCGTCACATTTCGGTATCGATATAACTGACTGGGAAAGAGGTCCACAGTTGAGTGGGTGGGAGAGGGAAATGATTTCTAAACCGCGGCTCTCGGGTTATATCGCGTGCGGGCTATATTTCATAGCTGCACTCTTGAATCGTATCGCAGAGGCGACGCGGCTACGAGTAAATAGTAAATTCATTTCGATCAAGCGTCGACATCAGCTTCTTTCGAGGTTTACGACGGACGCTTGACGTAAGCCTCGAAGGAACCCTTATGAAAATTTTAGCCTGTTTTTAGCCCATTCTTGCTCGTTTCTTGCACTCGCAAGCACTCGCAGTGTATCATGAAGGAACGATAGTGAGTATACACGAATACGCAATGAATATTTTTGAGGAGATTGTCCGTTTTCAATACTCGTTTTTCCGCTGATGAACGACAAATGTATACGCGAGTATCTTTGAGTGAATCATCCGTTTTCAATACTCGTTTTTCCGCTATGTGTATTTTTGAGTGGATTGTCCGTTTTCAGCTTATGAGTGAGAACACGTTAATACGACATTTCTCTTTTACTCGTACATTTACTTATCATTTATTAATTACCATATCGTACGATTTCAAATAAATTAAAAT
>NW_017300122.1:191308-191728 GCF_001594075.2 Trachymyrmex cornetzi | reverse complement strand
GTGTGTGTGTGTGTGTGCATACACATCAGAGTTCTAGTTTAATCTATCACGTCCCTTAATTATTTTTGGGATTAGGGTAATCATATTAAATATAAAATATATTTAGAAAAAAGTTGTTTAATTTGAAATGATCTTCCTAATCTGCATGCAAAAGTATTAAGATATATTTGTCAAAATATTAATAGTTTATGCGATATATTACACTTTATTCAGGTATAAATGTTTCATGAACTATTTTTAACAGTTGTACTTTAATATTTTTATGCACAGAATAATGAATTAAATCAATTGGTTAATCATTCAAAATCAAAATATGTAAAATGTTAATGTTTATTGTCTTTTTGAGGTGTGTGTGTGTGTTTATATATATATCTGGATATATATAACATTACATATATGTATATAACTCATACACAATGT
>NW_017300122.1:187067-191142 GCF_001594075.2 Trachymyrmex cornetzi | reverse complement strand
TACATATACATAAAATTTAATGTATTTTTCATGAAAATTTATGAAATTTAATGTACTTTTCATAAAATTGTATTAAAAGTACATTAAATTTCATAAATTTATGAAATTTAATGTACACGTTCATTGCATTTAAGTAACTACTGTAACTTAATTTTCAGTTAAATCATTCATTACTTTTAATTTCGTTTATAACCACAAGCTTCCTTTACATGTAAAGGAAGCTCGTGGTTACATTTCTAATAGTGTACTATATAATAATTATAATCTTTCATATAAGAGGTACATAAGTAAGCGAATATCGACATAGGAGTTGTGTGGCTCATTGTCAGTGAAAAAGTGGCAGCCTCGTAGAGCAGACTTGGAGACCAGGCCTCGGTTCGAATCTCGACAGGAGCGGAGCTGATTTTCTCGTGCTATCGGTTATGCCTTACGACGAGTAATTTCGAGTGATGAAAACGTGCAATGTGAGTGACGAGTGCTAAATGAGTACTTTGCACTCGTATAAGTTTTTTCACTCAAATCTACGTTTTTATCACTCAAAAATACTCGTAATGTATACGTTTTTACCACTCAGATATACTCGTGTCCTGTATGAGTGCAATCTGTTTTAACCACTCATTTTTACGGAAAAGTTCCTGTTTGCGATCTAAAAACGGAATCATACTGAGTAAAATGCACGTTTTCACCACTCAAATTAACCGTTTGCGCGGGCTAAAAACGGGCTAAAAACAGTGAAAAATTTTTATAAGGGAGGCTACGCGGTGGCAGTAGACAAAACGGAGGAAGCGAAGAAAACCCGGGGATTTATTGCATTCGCGAGCCCTTCTTTATCTCGTTTCTAAAGCTTCCGCACCGGATTGGGAATATCGTGTTACTCCTTACAAACCGTAACATTCACAGATCCGCTACCGTCATTTCTTCTGCTCTGTCTCTCGATGTTTCCTCTGCTTCATCCCTCAACGTTGGCTTCCCGAAACCATTTATTGTTTCTTGACCGTTATTACGAACATGTCTTTTCTAAAAGGATATTATAGCGCTTTTAAACGATAAATGTTTCAACGAAATGTCTCTCGTTTCGCGTTTCTTTAGTTGTTTTGAAACGTAGCGGAACGTATTATACAGAATATTTTATTTCAAATTTCAAGATCCCATATCTTATTAATCTTAAAAACAAAAAGATATAATACCCGAAATACACAACAAGCTAGAAGAAAAATTGTTTAGATCATATAATGATTTTCAAATTTTAAAATACTTTTTCCCTTCATATAATCTTTAACTTGTTATACATATTTCATGAGGCATGGCATTAAAACTCAAAATGAAATACCGTATATATTATTTTATATTAAATTATACAACTTTTTTTTATAATATAAAATATTAAATGATATGAACTAGTGTCTCGTATGTATCAAATCATATACTGATATAAATTTTGTAATTATTCAGTCTTAGGGTACACTTTTTTAATTGATGCTTATGATAACGACGTAATATACATATACCTGTGTCAATTCATGAATTATTTGTATTTTCACTTCTCATCGATTTAAAAATACAAATAATTCATGAATTGACACTGGTATATGTATATTACGTCGTTATACAGAATTAATGAAATTGCTCATAAGATCGAGTTTATGGTGCTTCTATCGTTATTGAATTTATCGTCGATGGTAAAGAAAGAAGGGAGGAGAGGTGGAAATGGTTAATAAAACTGTACTCTCTAAGTAGGACGAAGGATCTAATAAGTAGCTCAGAAGGTAGAATAGACTGCACGGTGAATGGAAGAAAAGCATCATATAACGTCAAAGTAGCAAACGGGAAGTTTATAATGTCTTTTATAATGTCAGATTGTTACGCGAAGAAGACTTAAGGCACATATAGCGCTTTTGATCGGTGTAATAATAGAGCTATTAAATTCGTTAGATCTGAATATCATCCAGCAATAAAATTTCTAAAATCTGTTAGTAATCACTTTTTTGTATATTCGTCTCAAGTGCACGAATACGTTAAAATGTTTGTGCTCGATCGTTACGTATGTATCCGACCCGTCACACATGAATCTCAATTTTTTAACATCTATACTAAGAAAAAAGTTTTGTTCTATATACCAAAATTTTGCTGTAACAACAAAAATTTGATTGAAATATATCGACCAAAAATTTTTGGTTAAAATGTACGAAACAAAACTGTAATTTTATATAAATTAAATTGTTTAATTGATGTGAACAATTAACAAAAATATTTGGTTGCTGCTAAAAATGCTTCAACTAAATAATTTTGCTAAAGGCACTAAATTTTTATATGTATATTTTCGTAAAAGCGATGCAAAGAAATAAATAATACTAATAGACTAACAAAAATAATATTATTATATTATTATGCACAAGTTCGCAAATGCAAGTTACAATATTCATTAAAAAAACGAGCAAATACATGAAGATATTTTTGCTTTACTATTATCGTGACTCTTATGCAATTCATCTGTGGAACTTTTCCATAATATAAATCTGCAATACAATAAAAAAAGGATAAATTAGATCATTAGCTTAATATTATGTTGATATAATTTTAATAGTCTTCTGTTTATTTATCTATCTAAAAATTGTGAGGAATATAAATATATTATTTCTTATATATGGAATGGATTTTTTTGTAAGGAACGTGCGTGATGGACATTCCTTACAAAAATGAACTGTTGTACTAGACTAATTTTGTATCATTTGAATTGGCGAAAAGATGGAAGACAAACCCTCGAAAATTGCGTCCTACTTCTAACGGTGCGAACATGGGGGGAAAGGGAGATGAATGCACAAGAGAAAGTAACGGGTAGAATAAGGACCGGGCGAGACGGGAAAGGAAAGGGTGATCGGAGGAAGGAGGGAGGGAAAAACTCCACCGCGGAGAAAACCGAATCAATAAACCTACGATCTCATCTCCAGCCTTCTACCTTGCACCTAGTTATATAACGAGGGTGCATTAACAAGCCGTTCGCATCTCGCGAATTATAATCTTAATTAATTAGGTACCGTCTTCGCGAACATTTGCAAACTTTGACCGGTGATGCATCAATAAAATATTTAAAAAAAAAAAAGTCGTAGTAAGATTCCTTATAATAAAATAATTATAATAATAATAATTAAATAAGGGCAATTAGGAATCCGCGCTGTAATAGGTTCGCTTAAATTACTAGACCAAACCTCAGTCTAGTTGAATATATTTCCATTAGTATAACATCTTGAAACCCTCTCTTTGAATATATTTCCATTAGTGTAACACAATCATAATTTCAATTGGGACAAGGTGAAAATTTTAATGAGAAAAATTGCAACAAATGACTGATTTCCGAAATGATAAATATTAAACATCAAAAGAACGGTATTAATTTTAACACAGACACAGAGTTATTAAGTCCTTATTACCACTGCTTTTTAACCGATCAGTAATTATGTACAACAGTGACAAACAATATTTGGTTTTAGATGATAATTATATTTATGTATCATTTTAACATATGGCTCGCAACCATTAAGACCACTGTCTAGTTTGATTTTACATCATCGACAATTTTATATTATTCTTAGTTATACGTGACATTTTTGTGTTGCAATTTTATCCGGAAGTTAAACTACGTTATTATCTGTGTATGTACACTGAGAGAAATGATTTTGTTATAGGAACAAATCGAGGGAAAGCAAATGTGATATTTGTTTAAAAAAACAATCGATTTGTTACGATTGCAAATTAATTTGTCAATGTAACAAATAATCACTAATATCGCTAGCAAATAAGAGGCTTATATATATATATATACGAGGTGTGATCAAAAAGTAAGGTGACTTTTCATTTTTATAAAAAAATATTCATTTATTCATCCAAAATTATATTATCCCCTTCAAAATAATCCCCCTCTGATACAATGCACTTGTGCCAGCGCTTTTTCCAGTCGTCAAAACACTTCTGAAATGCACTTTTGGGTATTGCCTTGAGCTCCTCCAGCGATGCAGCCTTAATCTCCTCAATCGTCGCAAATCTTCGTCCTTTCATGGGCCTTTTCAATTTTGGGAAG
>NW_017300122.1:181502-186954 GCF_001594075.2 Trachymyrmex cornetzi | reverse complement strand
TCGTTAACATTTTCTCGGCCCTCTTGGAATAACTTATACCATTTATAAACATTTTTTTTGCTCAAAGTTGACTCACCGTACGCCAATGTCAATATTTCAAGAGTTTTTGAACACTTAATACCATTTTTTACACAAAAATTAATATAAACTCTCTGTTCCATTATTTTCAACAACAAAAAATCGCCGAGCACGCAAACACGAGACTAACCTTTATGCCTCTCACATAAAAACAACACATGCTATATAGTCAAAACTGTGAACATATGATCGTGACGAGTGTACCAACACAACAAAAAAAAATTTTGAAATTAGAGTGTACAAAGCGCGCGAAATTCAAAAAGTCACCTTACTTTTTGATCACACCTCGTATATATATATATATCAATCGTAGACGGTTGCAGGATCTCAAATCGTAAGAAATGGACTAATTCTAGTCAAGTATTCTCCCTATATTTGACTGTGCTTGGTCGGTTTCCTACGACTTAAGACTCCACGATCATCTACGAATTCTATGTGAACGAGCTAAAGTCTGTCCAAAGGATAGATTAGATTCTATATAGTTTGTATCTGTTACTAATAATTGGTTGGTATAGCAGACTAGCAGCAATCACAACATAATTTGTTGTCACATATTTACCGATCACCGGTTAAAGGTACTGGTGGCTTGCTAAATTAACAAAATCTTTTCTCTCAGTGTGTACACGTGCTACCTGAGGTAATTCGCTGATTAATTACGCATAATCTATACGTATTTAAGTAGTTGTTGTTCCTATAAATATTATTTGACTACTTCAAAGTCTCGATTTACATGAGGCATACTAATCCAGCATACTAACTGAAGAATAAGTAAGAGACAACCAAAGGTTCCACGTGAACAATTCTATTAATAATCAACGTTATCATGCTGAAGAAGGCTAGAATTTAGCCGAAACGTACATGCTATACTAATGGAAATATATTCAAGTAGACTGAGGTTTGGTCCAGTAATTTAAGCGCACCTATTACAGCGCGGATTCCTAATTGCCCTTATTTAATTACTATTATTATTGTTAATAAAATATTGACCTTTGAAAATAAAATTAATACTTTTTTTAGGCTATTATGAGACCAAATTTTTACTTGTTACACAGTGAACTGGTTATTTCTTACGATCTTTTATGTATGAAGCAATCGACACGTGCGCAATTTATAGGATTTATTTATAGACATATATTAAATGTAAATGATATACACTGTTAGAAATGTAACCACGAGCTTCCTTTACATGTAAATGAAGCTCGTGGTTATGAACGAACTTAAAAGCAATGAATGATTTAACTGAAAATTAAGTTACAGTAGCTACTTAAATGTAATGAACGTGTACAATTAAATTTATGACATTTAATGTACTTTTCATAAAATTTTATAAAAAGTACATTAAATTTCATAAATTTTCATGAAAAATACATTAAATTTTATGTACATGTACACAAATATACTTTTCACTTATAAATACATTAAATTTAATGTAATGTCATGAAATTAAGTTCAAATTGTGTAACTTAAAAGTGTATTAAATTTCATGACATTTCTAACAGTGTACCTATATTTATAATATAGTATCATATCAAATTAAATGTACCATCATTCAATTTTTTAATTGATCACAATAAATCAATTCCAAACGTTAAATTTTGAAAATAGAATTGATAATAAAATCAGAAAATTTTTATGCAGTGTAATATATTTATTAATAAAAACAGTATTTATTAATAAGAAATTATTATAATGAAACAATATGTCGAGATAACTTTCCTTTTGTTTCTAAATTCCGTAATGCTTTGACCAGAATGTTACTTACAACACATCGCGGAGTTTCGATTTCCGTAGACCGCTCAAATCCTTGAAAGCGTGCTTTGTTACCTCTACTTACGGGCCTTGTTAGCTTTAGATTTCGCTCTGGTGCAAAGTAATTATCCTAAAGTATTCTTGAAACTGTTTTCTCAGATAAATATACAAAGAAGAATTGCGTTAGGTAATTTAATATCAACATTTAATTAATATTTACAGACTTTTCTTTATTTAAAAAACGGTATTATAGAAAGTAAGTTTTGTCTTTTACCACTTGCTGAATTAATAAAAAATCGAATAATCATATATTCTATCAAAAATTGATGCTACAGCATAAATATATCTTCATTTACATTTACGTTTAACATACCTACAAATAATCATATATTTAATGCAATTGCATCATATATGAAAAAAGAATTTATTAAACGATCTTATATTATTTACTATTAATTAAACTCGAAACTCGGATTTCCCTTTGAATTCTAATGCAGTCTAAAAAAAATTCTTTTTATATATAAATGACTACATGGGATTAATTTCTTCTTCTCAAACAAGTAAAAATTAATAGGTTATTAAAACATTTTTTTAATTTGAATAAGTTTATTTGAAATAATTTTCGAGGATTCGTTTAGATATATAAAAAAATTACTTACGTATGCAATATATTTTACATCTTAGCTACGCAATTTATTGTTTATAGTAATCTCGAGTTCTGATTCCGAAATAATTGTCGATATCGACAAATCACGTTCACGATGCCGTAATGACGGGAGAACTGTGCTGGTTTATAGTAAAGTCGAAGAAAGGGATTCAAGCACAAGGACAAAAAGCACAATGGCATCTGCTTTGAATGTCGATTAGGACTGCGTTTATTATTGTCTTTTACTCTTTCAATTATTTTTTTAACATAAGGTCTGTTTTTTGTGGCTGAACTAGTGTACACTTTTGGAACTTAAAGTGAAATAGATATAATTTGATATTTGTTTAAAGCGAGAAAGAGAGTTCTAGAACAGTCTAGTGCAGGAACAGAAAACAGACCAATAGTTGACACGCGTATGTACCATATTATATACCATATGGTATTGTAACGTTAATTTGCTTCTTATTATACATCTATATTGACATTATTCATGAACTTTAATAGCAAGGAATAATCCAGCAATAATGAGGTACATTCATGAGTTTAGAATAGTTTTATATTACATTTTATTGACTGATATTTATTCATATTAATGTAAAAATGTGAAAAGTTTGGACAAACTAAAAGAAATTATGATTCATAAGTAAAAAGAATTTTGTTGTAATTCTTTAATATGACTGTGACAATGTATAATACAACTTCGATTTTTCATTTTTAGAGGTATTAACTTCATAAGAAATTTAAAATAACATGCGTTCTAAATTTCCTATAATTACACTAAAAGAAATCTTAAGTTCAAGAAAATCTTAATTAACTTATAACTGATTATAAAAAAATAATTTATTCGAATACTTCCAGACATGATTTAGTTAAATCTTGTAATGAATATTATAAGATAAGTAAGTTAAAACGTATTTATTTAATTAAAACTGTCATTGTCTATTCTAAAAATTGTAAAAATAAATTTGAAAACAATATTTTTTTGGTAAATATGCCGAATAGGGGAACATTCTCCGATGATCTTGATCTTCACATATCTTATCAAGGTCATAACCCCGAGTGACCTTGAACAAATTTTAGCCGTCGCTCGTCCTTCGTTATAAAGTTATTAACAAAAGAACTTCAACTATATAACACGATAATTCCCTGCTTTAAAATATGCTTGATAGTCTTGTACTGTAGGGGATGTTACACCGACGACCGCGACTATGACATATGTCGTCAAGGTCATAACCCTGAAAGATCTCCAACAAGTTTTAGGTGGCTTTCACCTTCGACTCTTACTCCCCTCCCCCCTGCTTCAGGTGCACACAACTTTCACCACCGACTCTCATCCCCACGAATTAAAAAATCATAATGTCTCATTACTGCTATAATGAAATTTATTCAAGAATATAAGGAATGTTCGTGAGCTTTGATAAATTTTATTGTTATGAATATACATATGTGCGTATGTATACTCAACTGTGTTTATAACTATTCAAAGCACACAGGGGGGACGGGGGGGTGAGAATCGAAGGTGAGAGCCGTGCGCCCCTTTACAGGGGGGGGGGAGTGGATAGCCATATTCCCTTAATTAATTCACCCCATACCTCTCGCTATTTTAAAGCAGAGAATTTTCATGTTATATAGTTGAACTTCTTTTATTAATAATTTTTTAACGAACAACGAACGATGGCTAAAATTTGTTCAAGGTCACTCGGGGTCATGACTTTGACAAAATATGTCAAGTTCAAGATCATCGGAGAATGCTTCCTATTCGGCATATTTAACATTTTTTTAATTGAAAGAGATAATCGCTTTAATAAAATAAATAGTTTCATCAAAATTTTGTTTAAAAATGTCTTTTTTTTTTAAAGAAATATATTTAATTTTTGAAGCATCAATATTTATTTAAAAAATTATAAATGTGAATACACAAAAAAATATTAATTAAATAAATAGCATGGTAAATGTTTCTTTAATTAACCCTTACCGTACCATCTACAATTTGGTGCCTCATTCATACCATCAAGGGTCACTAGAATCTCTTCGTTTTTTTCACCTCTTCAAAATAATTTTAAAAATCTCTAAAAATTCACCAACATACTTTTAACTTTCTAGAATAAATGTTGAGTATTTTGGAAAATAATAAAATGTAGTATGTAACTTATAATTACCGAAAGACTCAAAGAAACTTGTACGAAGAGGAATCGTTCGGTCACTAGTTACCTATATTGGTATGGTAAGGGTTAAAAAAATTCTTTTTACTTATAAATGAATTTATTCATTTTTTGTAATAAATATGTTATTCCTCTTGAAAATTACTTGTTCAATAATTAATCTAATGAAAACAGGTATTTTTAAAATAAAAAGAATTATTTTTACTTATTGATGAATTTATTTGTAATAAGTACATTAAAAATTTGAATAATCACTTCTTTAATTGGGAGAAAAAATGTTCTTTATTAAAATAAATAATTAATCTAATGAAAACATGGGTTTTTTAAATAAAAAGAATTTTTTTCACTTAAAGATAAATTTATTTTGAAATAAATTAATTTAATATAAGAATATATAATGTATTATTTGAAATATCTAAATTTGACCGTTCTTGGCTTTCTTTATCGTATTTGATAAATTTATTTGTTTACTTTAATAAATCTACTACTATAAATCTCTTAAAAACTAGTGTTAAATTTTAAGAAATAGCTTTTTTCTTATAAAAAATATTTTTATTTTTAATTAATGAATCTTTTTCTTCGAAATTCGTATGTATATACTATGTGTAATACTATGGATAATTTCATTATCTTGCGTTATGAATTTTTCCTATATGGAATAAGAAGGATGTATTTGTGATCTGTTAAAAATTTTATTATAAGACATATTTTATGTTCTACGAAATTCATATATTAATTGTAAGTTGTATATTGCCGTAACCATTGTATATATATGTACAAAGTGTTTGATAAGTAATGATAAAACTCTCGGATAGGG
>NW_017300122.1:179856-181367 GCF_001594075.2 Trachymyrmex cornetzi | reverse complement strand
TAATTTTCACAATAGTTAAGAAGATATTACTAAAAGTCGCCGAATATTGGTTTTCAATAATTTTTTACTTAAGTACTGTCAACTTTACAGAAAAACAGCAAGTGACAAAAATTGTTTATTTTATTCTCATAGAGCTCTGAGAATTTTTTCAGAATTTTTTTAGTACCGTATTTTCTCATGTCGGTAAAAATAGTTGCCAATATAAGAAAATGTAGTACTAAAAAGTTGATAGAAGATTTTGAAAAATTCTTAAAGTTTTATGAGAAGAAAATAAATAATTTTTGTCTCTTGCTGTTTTTCTGTAAACTAATACTCGAATAAAAAATTATTGAAAACCAGTATTTGATGATTTTCAATTATTGATATCTTGTTAATTATTGCAAAAATTGCAAAATAGAGAAACTTTTCAAATAGAAAACTTTTCGAGTTTAATCCGCTCGTTTCGAGTTTGATCGTTATTTATCAAATATCCTGTGTATATCATATATACATGTGCAAGGTATCCCAAATTTAAATGGCCACACTTGGGAGCGTATAGGAAATCGATAAACTAAGAAAAGAGTCTTTTAGAGATATACTCGTTTGTGCTTTGTTTTGAAGAAAATCACAGAAAAAGATAAAACGTAATTTTTAGAATAATATTTTTAAAACGGAATATTATTGTTTACGTGTGTACGACTTCAGCGATCCTTCAGAGGCAGTGCAAGAGTATGCGCGTCGATTTCTAGACAAAAGAGTGCAAGATCAACGAGTTATTACGTTGAACAGATCAGTGCTTGGCTGCAACACGAACTGTCCGTACAAAATACAATGCGTGCATTGCTGCAAAAGGCAAACATTTTGAACAATATCTGTATTAAGCAAGTGACAAATTGAATAAATATGAACGAATAAGTAATAAATAAGTACAAAAATAAAAACTATACGGGGTGTTTCCTATATCTTGAGAGAGAGATCATTTAAAATATTTTAAAATATCTCCGTTGTTCCTGATAATATGAGAAAACACCACAGAGGAAAATTGTTCGATTCGAAGGTGCATTTTTCACTGAAAATTCATTTTTACATAAAAATGAAAATAAGAGAAACAATTTCCGCTGACCTTGATCTTAACAAATGTTATTCAGGGCATGATCCTTAACAACATTCAAGAGATCGTAATCGTCAGTCCGACACCTTGGGTAATACTAATAATAGCGGTACTGTAACTTTCAAGCGTTATAACTCGAAAAATACTTAATAAAAATGAACTTCATTGTAGCGCTTTGAAAAACTTTTGATATCGGCTATTAGAGTCTGGAATCAAAAATAGGATGTCCAATTTTAAAAAGTCGATATAATGTGACATTGGCGACGTCACCCAAGGTCAAACCGATAAGATCATTAAATAAATCTTTTTAAATCCTACAATTTTTGTCTAAAATATTTTCTCAAAAATGCAAACTTTCTGAAATATTTAGCCGGCCCGGAACTTTTGGCGGACACTCTGTATATGTATATATATATATATA
>NW_017300122.1:178266-179506 GCF_001594075.2 Trachymyrmex cornetzi | reverse complement strand
GGGGTGCTTGTTTATTGTGAGTCCCCTTGCCTCTCACATGTGGGGTGCTTGTTTATTGTGAGTCCCCTTGCCTCTCACATGTGGGGTGCTTGTTTATTGTGAGTCCCCTTGCCTCTCACATGTGGGGTGCTGAACGCCGTTACAATAATTGTTCGAAATTATCCCCCTCCATTTGAATACACAACCCCAGCCTCCGCTGAAAATTTTTTTTTCTATTTACTATTTGTAATTTACTATTGGAAATCTCTTGGATTATTCCATTTGATTCAATCAGAGTTATGAATGAGTATCGACTCTCGAAAACTGTTGAAGAGTCGCAAAAATCAAGCACCCCACATGTGAGAGGCAAGGGGACTCACAAAAATCAAGCACCTCGAAGGGAACAGAGAACTACCACGTCCACGTCGTTGTTCCTGGGTAGCGCTAAGAGTAGTTCATCAATGACTTTGATGGTCCATAACTCGGACCCCAGTGGGCGGATTGTGGACCACAACCAGTGTTTCGTAAAGGGCTTGAAACCAGCTTTCTCATCCCATGGTGAAAAACTAGGGGTTCCATTTAAAAAAACCATCGTGACCCCTGAATGACCTTCAAAATGACCTTCCAAGGATTTTTCAAGGTCAGTACCATACTTCCCCCGTGTAACCCTAAACTTTTCATACGAAATATTTTTCTCTATCCCTACTAGTTTTCGAGATATTTGACTGGATCACTTCAGATGGTCCACCCTGTATATATATATATATACACTTAAATCGACTATCTAAAATATCTCGCTTATTTTTGATGATCTAAAAAAATGTTTTAAATGAAAGTAAAATGGTTTCGAGAGGGACATATTTTGGTTATGTTCTTTTTCTAGGTGGAAGGACCAAAAAGATATAAAGATTACCTCCACTTTTTAAAATGAAATTGTATAATTTTTTACACAATATGATTTCTTTAGTTACTTTACATATAAAAGTATGTATACATACACACATATGTACACATATGTATATATATATACAGGGTGGACCATCTGAAGTGATCCAGTCAAATATCTCGAAAACTAGTAGGGATAGAGAAAAATGTTTCGTATGAAAAGTTTAGGGTTACACGGGGGAAGTATGGTACTGACCTTGAAAAATCCTTGGAAGGTCATTTTGAAGGTCATTCAGGGGTCACGATGGTTTTTTTAAATGGAACCCCTAGTTTTTCACCATGGGATGAGAAAGCTGGTTTCAAGCCCTTTACGAAA
>NW_017300122.1:164271-176940 GCF_001594075.2 Trachymyrmex cornetzi | reverse complement strand
GAATTTTTTCAGAATTTTTTATCAACTTTTTAGTATTGCATTTTCTTATTTTTACCAACATGAGAAAATACGGTATTAAAAAATTCTAAAAAAATCTCAAAACTTTATGAGAAGAAGCTAAACAATTTTTGTCTTTTACAGTTTTTCTGTAAAGTTGATAGTTTTATAGTAAAAAATTATTGAAAACCAATTTTCGGCAATTTTGAGCAATTAATATCTTGTTAAATATTGCAAAAATTGCAAAATTGTAGAGGACTTTTCTTCTCAGTTTAGTCCATTTTGCCCCTATGCAAAAGATTTTTCATTAATTATCAAACACCCTGTGTGTATATACATATATATATATATGTACGCATATGTATGTATATGTGTGCGTATGTGTTATGTAAAAACTAATTCTCTTTAAATATAGATAATAATGACTGCAAAAAGTATTCGTACAAGGAAATTTTTTAAAGTCTTATTTGTAGAAAAAACGTTAATTAGCAATTTTATACAATGAATACATTCTGTTCTAACATAAACAAATGAGCTTCGCATGTATTCTTCATTTTGTATTCTTGATTAAAGCTAAATTTCTGGATTATATGAATATTTTTTGAGCAATTAAACAATACGATTTTTAATTTTAACTTATTATTCAAATGATATATTTTCTATAATTAATACACATCTTTTTGGTATATATAATTTTAAGAAACATACAGTCTATTTTATTACAGTCTATTTCTTTATGAATAAATTGTTAATTTCGCAGCAAGAAATAATTATCCATTAAACGTCGAATTGATGTTGAAATCATCATATCGATATTGATTCGACATCAATTCGATGACTCATTTTTCGCTGGATAATATTTACTATTAAAAATAAAATTTTTTTTTAAATATTTTCTCTCTACCAATACTTTTTACACTCACTGTATACATATTAAGTGTTGCGATCGTGAACAATGTGAAAAAATATAGAAATTTTTACAAAATTCGTATACCATACAATAACGTACTAATTTTTGTAACAATTAAAAAATCTCTACATTTCAAGTAATAAATTTTACTTTTGAAATTATTAAATTTACTTTAGGAACTCTCTCTCTCTCTCTCTTTCTCTCTCTTTACTGCTAAGGAATATATTATATTCTTAATATAATAAATATATATAGTTAAATTTGAAATTTAAATTAAATTTACATTTATAAATAGTACGAAATTTTCTTTCAAGTTATTTTCTGGCTTGTTTTTTGATGCTAGGCAGATCGTTCGACTGTTAGTTACGATATTGATGGAGACTATTGTGTAAATCTACAGTCACGTGCCACAGAAGCTAACTCAAAAGACTTCCCTTGGGAAGATATTAAACTTCTGACACAATGCCGGGCGCATCTCCGTAGTGTGCTAGGGCGAAACTCATGAAACATGACTACGAAAATTATATTTAACAGCAATTTGCTCTTCATCGCCATGAGAATCATTTAGATCTTTCATTGTTGCAAGTGACGCAACGTAAATATCATGTTGCGTTTACTTTTTTATTCGTTCTTTGAATTAATAAAATTACATTTACTATCATCTCATCCCATAATAACATACCGTTAAAAATTGACAGTTTAATAGCGACAGCCCTGAGCAGAAGAGGGGAACGTCATATCGATTAGTGTTACTTTTACTTGTAACTTCACACACACAAACGCTCGGTCATAATAATTCTTGTATCTATTTCTTCTCAACGAAGTTTATGTACGCGCGGGACAAATTTTAGTGTCTACAAAACATATACTGTATCATTAAACAGACTTTTATTTTATCTTTTTAAGTGAATCGATTTCCTCTTAGAACGAGAACATATCACTGCATTATAGAAAAGTGATCTTAAAATTAGTAACTTTTTAGTAGAGCATTTAAGATTTCTAAATTAGGGAATAACGTTTTAATTAATAGTAAATAAACAGTTTCTATAACTTCATTTTCTTTCCATGTTATACTTTTAATTGCAATATATGTAAAATTAAAAATGCCTATTACGGTCAAAGCTGGATTGCTTAAAACAATTCAATCTTGAATTACTAATATACACTATATATGTACTTACATATAGGTATACCATATTGTAATCTTTTCAAACTGCACATCGAATTGTTTTTCCGGACTATAAACTCAATTAAAACTACTCTAGTAATCGCGAATTAAATTGACAAGCAATTTTAATAATTTGATACTACCATCAAGCATCATATTATAAAGATGTTAATACGTTGACACTGTTAATAAATTTATTGCGAAAAATATTAACTCGGCCGGGACTTGAACCCGGATCTCTTGTATTCCGTACGAGCGTCCTAAGCCATTGGACCACCGAGGCCTTAGTAATACTTTTCACAATAATCGGTACAATAAGGAAACAAAGTCTTTCTTTCAAGCGACGTAATATAAACAATATTAAAAATCTTTATTTTAGATTGCATATGTGAGAAACATAATCAATACTAGAAATTTAAAATGCATATTACGGTCAAAGAGCTGGATCTTCATTACTTAAAAAAATTCAATCTTGAATTACTAATATAATTACTAATATACACTATATACACAATGGACCATTTTAATTGTCGGATCCAAATATCTCCTAAAATACGCCAGCTACAAAAAAATGGTTGGAACAAAAATTGTCGAGGACAATGAGGGTCATTTATCTGTGCTAATAATTTTAAACTTCAAGTCATTTTCAAGGTTATTTGAAGGTTAAGGTCATTTTTTAAAATGGAAACCCCTATTTTTGACATGGGATTCGAAAAGAGCGGGCAATTTTACGTTTGAAATGATATTTTAGAATTTGTTATTGTGAGTTTAAGAAGGTCAAATCAAGGTAAATGATTAAAAAGCACTTAGAAGTTATTAATTTAGATTTATAAGCTTTTTATGCATGATAAGTGTTTGGCGGTACTTCAAATAGTAGAAAAGCTGCGAAAAATTTAAAGACCTTGTCTTTACTTTCAGCGTTACCCCGAAACAACGATGTGAACGTAGTAAGTTCTATTTCCTTCGGGGTGCTTGATTATCGTGAGTCCCCTTGCCTCTCACGTTTGGAGTGCTTGATTATCGTGAGTCCCTTTGTCTCTCATGTTTGGGGTGCTTGATTATCGTGAGTCCCCTTGCCTTTCACATTTGTGGTGCTTGATTTGACCTTCTTAAACTCACAATAACAAATTATAAAATATCATTTCAAACGTAAAATTTCCCGCTCTTTTCGAATCCGGTGTTAAAAATAAAGGTTTCCATTTAAAAAAATGACCTTAACCTTCAAATAACCTTGAAAATCGACCTAAAGGTCAAAATTATTAGCACAGATAAATGACCCTCATTGTCCTCGACAATTTTTGTCCCAACATTTTTTTGTAGCTGGCGTATTTTAGGAGATATTTGGATCCGTCGGTTAAAATGGGTCATCGCGTATATGTACTTGCATATATACCATATTGTAGTCTTTTCAAATTGCGCGCCGAATTGTTTTTCGGGACTATAAACGCAATTAAAACTACTAGTAATCGCGAATTAAATTGACAAGCAATTTTAATAATTTGATGCTACCATCAAGCATCATATTATGTTAATATGTTGAAACTGTTAATAAATTTATGCGATCATAATAGGCATTTTAAATTTCTAGTATTGATTGTGTTTTTCACATATGCGGTCTAAAATAAAGATTCTTAATATTGTTTTGTAATATATATATTCTAAAAAATTATGTTTCTCATGAAAGTTTTTAAAATTCGTGACTGTAATCCTATATAATATAATGTAAATTTCACCCTTTATCAAAATTGTGACACTTTTCATAAGCAAATGTGTTACAAATGTGTTGTTTTTTTCATAAAAATATGTATATTAATCTTTAGGGTATATTTCCTTTCATTATCTCAAAATTGTTAACTTTTTTTTTGTATACTATTTTTGTATTAACGCAGCAATTTTTAATATTCAATTTTTATTTTTAATATTAGATTATTTAGTTAAACAATTAGTAATAGTATTAGAGACAATATAAAGAAAAAGAAAACATTAAATTTTTTGTTATTGTAGAGTTTATTTGAAGATAAAATTTATTGAGATTAAGACTTTACTTGTCTACTTGGATTTATTTACAAATTTTAATTTAAAATTTATTTTGATCGTTTATAATTATAATATTGCTCCAGTCAATTTGACATTTCTGTTAAGAAAACATTAACACGAAACATTTGGAATACTTTGTATAATTTCGCGGCATTTTCCCGTGTAGAAAATTGTTAAGGCTTACAAAAGGGCCTTATAAGTATACCCTAAAATTTATCGGAGCCTATTAGGGCAAATTACTTGGGCCCTACATGGCATGTAACAAATTGTTTACCAGACTTCTATAAGGAAAAATTATCGGGGCCCTATAAGGAAAAATTATCAGAGCCCTATAAGGAACAATTATCAGGGCTTTTATAAGGAAAAATTATCAGGGCCTTATACGGAAAAATTATCAGGGCTCTATAAAAAAAAACTATTAGGGCCGTGTAAAGAAAATTTATCAGGGCCCTGTAAGGAAAAATTATCAGGGCCTTATGAGGAAATATTACGGGAATTAATTTTATGTTAATTTGAAACGGTCACCCATCCGAATGCGAATCACCATTCGCGTTGCTTGACCTCTGTAATCGTATGGAAACTGCTACTTCGATGATTCACGAATTTTAATGAACGTATAGTTGTGATATATCTGTCAATATAATCCTAATAGAAATTTGTGCAATTTAACTGAACATCCAGTCAGTATTTTTTTGTACGTACCCATACGCAATTTTAGGAGGTGAAACACTCTTTAGAAAAAAATTTGGTTTTTCTCTTTTAGAAAATTTTTTCTATCTCTTACAGTTCCGACGATATTCGCTTCGAAAGAGAAAAATTAATTTTTTTTCTAAGGAGTATTTTATCCTTTAAAAGTGCGTATAGGTACATATAAAAAAATACGTGTCGCTTATTTTTGTCTGGAGAATAACATACTCTAATATGGCATCCCTAATAAATCCTTTCCAGGCACCTATAAGTTAGCCTTAATAAATAAATATTTATAAAGTTGATACGTCCTTATCAAATCCCGATAAAGACCTCATCAAGGAAGCCTTATTTATGGCATGCCTAATAAATCCTTTCCAGGCCTCTATAAATTAACCCTAATAAATAAGTTCTTATAAAGTTGATACGTCCCTATCAAATCCCAATAAGGGCCTCATCAAATATAAATAAGGAAGCCTTACTTATGGCATCCCTAATAAATCCTTTTCAGGTACCTATAAGTTAGCGCTAAAATAAATAAGTATTTATAAAATTAATACATCCCTATCAAATCCCGATAAGGGCCTCATCATATATAAATAAGGAAGCCTTACTTATGGCATTCCTACCAAATCCTGATAAGGGCCTCATCAGAAATATGTTACATAGTGAAATCCCTAACAAATTTCTACACGGGTTGTATAATTTTAGTGAATTCACTTAAAAATAACAAATGTATTTTAATGAATTATAATATATTTCATGAATTCAATAACAAATGTATGCCAGCGACATGAACTGAAGATAATATTCTCAATCGAACATTTATTTTTCTTAAATTCTAGACCAATATTCAAAGGCCTCTCATAACACCGATTCGAGATCGTCACTCACAAACGCATCGCGCGCATAAGTCGAGAAAAATCGAAAGACAGAGCCAGACAAAATTCATCGTAAGCACGTGAAAAGCGTTCGTCTCATTTCCTTCGCGAAACGTCGTTTTAGATTTGTCATTCCGTATAAGATGCGCGCTGCAAAAAAATCAACGGCAAGCGAAATGGACGTACGTATGTAACTTGACCGTACGCGAACGGGCGAAGGAAATATATGATTCTCCTTACAGCCAAAGTCGAAAATAAAATACGACCAAAGATTCGAGGAGAGTATTTGGAGAAAGCTTGTTCTACGAAGTTCGTGTGTATGGACTGGGCGCGACACAAAGCAGTTCGAGCTTTTTTAATTGTGTCCCGCTGCATATGCTCTCGTCCTGATATCTTTCTTCTGCCGTGTTGACCTGCGATCTGCAACCCCATTACTTTCATCCTTCATAGAGCAAATGCTCCTTCTCTATTTTTAGCGGCTTTAGAGAAGTCTACTCAATCGCTTTCGGAGAGCTTCCAAAATAACCGAGACACATAAATGTCTACGAAAAGTGCAGAAATAGCTCATGCTAATATGTATGACGACCTGTCATCATTATTTTTCTGTATTTTCATATTTTGAATGTGTTCACTTTTTAAGGATATGATGTGTGTCCCAAAATATTTTTATATATTTTTAGAAAAAATATCCTTTTTTCTCGTTTTATTTTATCTTGTGTATGTGATATTGATAATCAAATATATCGCGGAAGAAACAATAATTAAGTCTTTAATTTCATTTAATCGATGTACACATATAAATCTGATATATTTCGATTAATCAATTCTATTTAAATTTTGTATATCAGATTTCCAGTGAAACGGAATTCTCAAGAGCTGTGAGCGCATTAGTAATAATAAAATAAAATAGAAATATAAAATTCTTATCCTGTTCCATAATTAACGCATTTGCATTGAAAGAAAAGTTTTTAATATATGTAACTATAATTACATGTTATCATAATTATGATTATTATTCCTATAAAATGTTCATAATAATAACTACATGTAGAGAAGAGTCGCCGATATTAGGATAAGTCTCCTAAAGAAACACTCCCTTATTTTCCGGAAACTAACTAATATTATACTTAATACTGATAAAAATATGATCTGTTTAGATGATTAAAGAAGTAAAAACTCATATTTGTGGTTTATTTCTATACAAAATTAGCTAAAAATGAATTTTACAGTTGCGAATATAAAATTCTTACGATTTGCTTTTGCAAATTGCATTGTTAAACAATAGTGGCTATACTATTGATAATATTATGTCATTATGTGTGTACAGATTTGTAGTTTTTAAATTAGTTTTATTTATATTTTTTCTTTTTTATTTTTTTATAATACTGAGGCATGTGTCGCTGGGCAACGCGACCTTAAGTACTTCACGAGTGATCTACGGTGTCGGCACGTAACAATACGATTTTAAAATATAAAAATGGGATGAAGATTAAATCGGCACATCTATCTGTAAGATAGGTCCCAAATGCCCAATTTCTTCACCTCTTGATAACTTTATCCAACAGATATCTCCCAAAATACAATGGAGATATCTCCTGGATAAGGTTATCCGTAACTTATCTGGAAGTGAAGAAATTGGGCATAAACTAACTTAATCTTTATAGGGTTAAGTAGTATTATATATATAACCTTATCGGAGCTGAAAGCAGTCGTGTATTTATATAGAATATGCTTGGGTCTTACAGAACAGCATAAAGTAGGTATAATACAAATCAACAAAAAACGTTTCATATCGAGATATGAAAAGATTTTTTTTTAATTTTTTATATACATTCACTTGTAAGTACCTACTTTGTACAAATGATTTCTGTGAAAAAAAGAGTAATTGTTCAGAGGATACCGCAATGATTTTGACCTTAACATATGTTGTCAAGATCATGAGCCTGAGTGATCTTCAAAAGGTTTAAGGTAGCGGTCATTGTTTGTTGAAAAGTTATTAATTAATGAATTTAAAAAATAATGTCTTATTTCTGCCACATATAATAAGTCGCTCATTTTTCAATATTTTTTGATAAAAAAATTATGGAATATAGTTTAAATATAGCTTAATATGCTCTTATATTTTTAAAATATTCTATGAAGTATTTTTCTTTTAAAAAATTCCCGAAAATCACCCAAATTTTCAGTGTTCACACTGGTATAGCCCCTGTGCTACTAATCTATGGACTTTGTTTGATTATGATGAACTGACAATTAATATGCGCCAGCAAGGAGACGGATCTTATCGTGAGTTACTTTCCAGAATTCGCGTTTTGTACGACTTCCAAATGAGGTCCATCCTACCTTCTCCCTGCCTATAGAGGCGCACGATTTTCCACGTAAAGCAAGGTTCATCCTACCTCCTTCACTGTCTAGTCTAGAAGAATCCGACTTTTCATGCAAAGAGAGTATGGACTGGACCGCGCCTCAGTGTTGCTAACTCTGAATTTCAAAATTCCGCTAGATGCTTTACCAAAAAACTCTAGAAATAAGCTAAATATTTTACAAAAAATCTCTTAAAAAATAATCTAAGGAAGTAAATCATCAAATGAAGTTCGAAAACTCCGGAAATAAGATCTGGAGACACTGGTAGTGTCTCGGCGCTAAGCTGCGCGAAGCGACACTGCCGTGCCTCCTTTACGCGAACCGACGAGTTGCGGCAGATCGAGATTATCGGATCTCAATAACGGCTGAACCGATCGCGTTCTATGTATTAAATGATTACAAAAAACTCTAAAAATAAATTAAATTTTACAAAAAAACTAAAAATAAATTTAATTTTACAAAAAATATTATAAAAAGTAAGTTAAAAATAATAAATCGTTATATGAACTTAGATATATGTATATATATCAAATTAGTTTTCTAAATTTAGATTTTTATTTATAAAAAATATAAATGTCCTGTACGGAACAAATACTTTAGTTCTAATTTATAAATAAGTGTAATAAGCCTATTTTAAACCAAAGTAGCTAAACGGGACTAAAATACATTTTTATTATTAAAATACATATTTACATACATATTTATGTAAAATACATTTTTATATAATAAGCGAAAATACATTTTTATATTTTATTTTTATATTTTTTATGTTTATGTATTATACATACAATAAAGCGATGTGCATTAGCTATTCAAAAGTAAAAAATGATGTAATTCAAAATTTTCATAAGTATGTGGTTACGCCTCCTTTGTTCCAATAATATTCAATGTTTTTTTATTATGATCATAGTTATGACAACATTTTCATGTCTTCGTGACCATCGTAAATTAGCTTATTAAAAAAAATCCGCCGTCTTTTTTTTCAAAATAATCCAAAAAATCTGCTATTCGCTAAAACGTAATTTTTGCACTCGAACTAAAAATATGTGCATACAAAAATACGCTAGATCTAGCGGAAAAAATGGTAAGTCGGTAATACTGCCTCGCCTCGCTAAGAAAACCATACCCCTCGAAGCAGAGGGGTGAGGGGCGGTAAGGTACGCTTCGAGGCAGTGGGGGAGGTGAGGTGAACTCACTTCGAGTATACATATAGTTAATCTTTTATTTCATTTACTCCTAATACTCCATATACATTTTTTGCTAATAACTTTGCAACGAACAGTGACCACTAAAACCTGTGGGCTGCATTCGGGGAAACGCTATTTGTGTCATTCTATCTTCATCGTCCATTAGACGTGAGACAAGGATAGTATACACAAATGGCGCTGATAGCGCACTCCTCGCATGCACCCTTGGAAGGTCATTAGGATCATGACTATGACAACATATGTCATGATCATCGGCGGGGTATATCCCCTAATCCGAACAATTACCAAAAAAAAAGAATAAAAATATGTGGCATTATAGCCTACTGTGTTAGTTTTGGACCATTTCATCAGATAGGTCATCAATTCATTTTTGCTTATTTTAAGAAAAAAAATTTGCAAAATTGGGGTGCACTTCCGAAAATTAAATCCCTCCGATTTTGATGAAACTTTGTAAAAAACTTCATTTTTGATTAAAAAAAAATAGAAAGTCCTTAAAGGGATTTTTGGCAACCGCTACGAAAAAGATATCCTTTAAATTAAAATAATAAAATGCATGTTGTTTTTATATTAATGATGAAATTATCAATATTATGTACTAAATATATATACAATTGTATGAACTAAAGAAAATACGATTTTCCACGCAAAAGGCAGGTTTACCTCACTTCCCTCCTGCTAAGGGGCATATGATTTTTCATGCGAAGCAGCTCCCACCCCATCTCTCTCCCTGCTTAGGAGCACATGATTTCCACACGAAGCGACTCCCATCCCACCTTCCCCCCTGCTAAGGGGCGCACTACTTCCACACAAAGCAACTTCCACCCCATCACCCTCCTGCTTAGGGGCGCACGACTTCCACGAGAATCGACTCCCACCCCATCTCTCCCCCCTGTTCAGAGGCGGACGACTTCCACACGAAGCGACTCCCATCCCACCTCCCCTCCTGCTTAAGGGCGCACGACTACCACACTCCACCTCCCCCCTGCCTAGGGCCTAGGGGCACATGACTTCTACGTGAATTTTATTTTATTATTTTATTTTAAAAAATAACATTTTTTGGAAGTCTCCAAAAATCCCTTTAAGATCTTTTATTTTGCCCTGAAATGAAACTTTTTGCAAAGTTTTATCGAAATCGGTGGGATTCGGTTTTCTGAAGTTTTATCCCAAAATTGCAAACAGTATTATAAAAGTTTCTATGCTATCTGATAGAAAACACTTTCTAGTTTTTATGGTATTTATGTTTATACAGTTTTATTTTTAGCTTCTTTGAGAAATATTATTTAAAAACAGAGTATGTCGGTATTGGTAACTTTACTGTCTGTACCTATATACATTTTCATCAGTTATATAGAGTTGGGAATAAATTGTACTTAAATTATAGCAATTGCAGCAATTTTTATAGCAACAACAATAATTTACAATCTTAATATACAGAGTGATTTAGAATAACCCATGTGTCCCTGAAGAGACGTATTCCTGATCGAATTCTAAGACGATTTTTCCTTTACAAAAATTTCGTCCAAAGCTTAGTTTTCAAATTACAAGAAGAAATAGCGTATCACGGGTCGTGTATAGGAGACGGGCAGGAGCGGTGCTCACGGTTAGCAGACGCTTTACGCATGGGGCGCACATTGACTGGATGCATTCACATATTTATAAAAACACGTTCCTTCTTCTTTCTCCTCCTTCTACTTTTCCCCTCTATCACATTATCTCTTTGTCTTTCACATAATTTAAATAAGCTAATTTCATTAAATTATAAATTAGAATGATGAAACTAAAATGGATATTGAACCCTTTGAGTATTAGATTGCATTTTAATTACATTAATAAAATTGTTAGAGAAATGTCGTAAAAGAGCGAACTTAAACAATAATTACGTGCGATAAGTATGTATTATAAAACTATTAATATACAAATCATATACAATTATTTTAGTACATCGAATTCTAAGAACTTTTCATACAATTCGACGTACTGAAATAATTATTCGACTTAATTGTAAGTCAATAAGTATTATAATACTTGTGAAACGCAATTATTGTCTAATTTCTCAATTTTACAAACATTTCTCTAACAATTTTATCTGCGATATTGCGCTCGTAGTATTTATTACAAACTTGTGAAAAGTTTTATGAGAAATGCGATCGTTCTTTTTAGCATTCAAAGAGTTATGAATGTTTAAAACAAAAATGTGTGTGTGTGTGTAACCCAAATACACTTTAAAAACTTATTATTATCTCAATTATAAAATTTTTATTACCTTGTAGATGTTTAATGATTCCATTTTGCTCTAGCTTCTTGAAACAGTTGTAGGAATAAGTTTGGATGCACCGTAATAATGCTCGACGCAACTGTTTACTGTAACTCGCTTTCATCACTCAAATATTAAATGTCTTTTAAGTAGATATCTAGTTATACGCAATGAGTAAAGTTCACGCATCACTGAGGCGCTGTGCGATCTGCACTCATTGCACCCATAATCAAGAAGGTCAGTCAGCTACACGTAATACATGTTGTGTTGTTGAGTGCAGGCTTACACATGTGTTTTAAACAAAGAGGTTATATCCATAGAGTAGAAGAGCCATAGGGGGCCCTGTAAAGTAGGAAATGTTAGACACTGGAAAGAGAAAGAATATGGGATGGCCATTTTTATCTTTGTCTAATGTTGTGCGCGCATCGAACTTTGAAAGCTGAGTAGGGAGGCATCGAAGAGGGAAAGTTTTGTCTCCGACATACAAAGAGGTACTTTCACGCATATTGTTCTCTTTAATCTCCCCACCTAATAGTGAAAATCAACAGCGCAAGCGCGATTAAATAAGGATGCTGATGGCCATCTCTAGAGTCCCTATAATGAGAGTCAAGACATAAGACCGGAAGGACGCCATTGCTGGGCGCCGGCCGGAAACAGCACAAATAACACGTGGCACAAATAGACGCGTTCGCGCCTGTTTGTACTACTACACCATGAGACAGTTGCTCACACCAATTCACAGATTCACTAAATCATCGAAAACGCCTAGAAATGGCGGCGACCAATCACGAGGGTGTCGCCCCTCATGTCTTGACTCTCATTAAAGGGACTCTAGCCATCTCGTTTTCGGTCTCTTTCTAATCACTTACGCATTCTTAGCTGACTTCCCTACTCTATGGATATAACCTCTTTGATTTTAAAGCTTCGTATAATTTTCAATCGCTGAATAATCAATCGTTTGCGATTGTTAGTGATTAACTGATTAACCGGTTAATAAATTCCTTGTGTTGTCAAGTAAATGTAATCGAATTGTGTCAATATGAAACGTGACATAATTTATAAAGAAACTATAGAAAATCAAAGCCTTACACGGTCTAGCTGGATCTTAATGCTTGTATGATTCTTATGTGAATTTATATACTACGTATGTAGTCCCACAAAAA
>NW_017300122.1:156566-164060 GCF_001594075.2 Trachymyrmex cornetzi | reverse complement strand
CATACAAGCATTAAGATCCAGCTAGACCGTGTAAGGCTTTGATTTTCTATAGTTTGTGTTATCACATGTACGGTCCTATAATATATTATATTATAAAAGAAAAATCTCATCGTGGAAACGTGTGATTAGATATCTACGTACTTAAAAGGCATTTAATATTTAAGTGATGGAAGTGAATTACAGTAAACAATTGTGTCGAGCATTACTACAGTGCATCCAAACTTATTCCTCCAACTGTTTCAAGAAGCTAGAGCAAAATGGAATCATTGAACATCTACAAGGTAACAAAGATAACAATTTTATAATTGAGATAATAATAAGCTTTTAAAGTGTATTTGGTTTACATTTTTGTTTTAAACGTTCATAAATCTTTGAATGCTAAAAAGCACGATCGCGTTTCTCATAAAATTTCTTATAAGTATATAATAAATACTACGAGCGCGATATTGCAGATAAAATTGTTAGAGAAATTTTTGTAAAATTGAGAAATTAGACAATAATTGCGTGCTACAAGTATAATAATGCCTATTGATATACAATTAAGTCTAACAAGTATTTCAGTACGTCGAATTGTGAAATGCTCTTAAAATCCGACGTACTGAAATAATTGTATGATTTGTATGTCAATAGTTTTATAATACTTATCTCACGTAATTATTGTTTAAGTTCGCTCTTTTACGACATTTCTCTAACAATTTTATCAATTTATTTAAAATGCAATCCAATACTCAAAAGGTTTAATATTCATTTTAATTTCATCATTCTAATTTATAATTTAAATTAGAATGATGAAATTAACATATTTAAAGTATGTAAAAGACAAAGAGATAGTGTGGTAGAGGGGAAAAGTAGAAGGAGGGGAAAGAAGAAGGAACATGTTTTTATAAACGTGAGAATGCATCCGGTCAATGTGCGCCCCGTGCGTAAAGCGTCTGCGTCTAACCGTGAGCACCGCTCCTGCCCGTCTCCTATATACGACCCGTGATACGCTAACTATTTCTTCTTGTAATTTGAAAACTAAGCTTTGGACGAAATTTTTGTAAAGGAAAAATCGTCTTAGAATTCGATCAGGAATACGTCTCTTCAGGGACATATGAGTTATTCTGAATCATGTATATCGATAGAATTTATATATCTATTATGATATTGAAAGAAAAGATTGGCTGAATATGGCATAGCATTTTTAATTGGTTGCAGTAACCAATTTTTGGTTTCGTTAGCCTATCGAAATTCTATATTGACATTACGGGTAAGCTAACGCAAAAATTTTGTTGCAACCAATTAAAAATACTATGCCATATCTTATCATCTAATTTGCTGCAGCAACCAATATTTTCTTTCAGTGTACTAACATTATAGCAGTACCTATATTTATAGTATCATATAATTATAACTATAGCTATATAACTATAATGGTATTATATATTATCTAATTGTAATCACAATATTAAAAATTCTTCTTTTAATGTTCCAAAACATGAATTGTGAAAAATTCGTGGGAGCCAATCTCTGAGAGCGTTGCGTATCGGCTGAGGGTTTAAATCAAGGATAGGATTTCTTAAATTGTATACCAAATACACATATAGGTGTATTCTACGAAGGAATCGTGTAGTCGGAATCGACTAATTTGAAATTCATACCCGTACCCTCAGCACTCGTCGCACGAGCGAGCTTGACGCCTATTGTCGAGTGCAGGAGAACGAGAGGGACACCGTGACATGGAAACGCGGATCTCCGGGGAGTGGGTACATTATTACTCTTTTTTTCTCTCGGTGCAAAACCAATAGCGACTCTGGCGAAATGACGATATAATTTTCTCGTCGCGGAAACGAATTTACGAAACCACGAATAACTGTGGTCCGCATTAGAGAAGGTTCTATGAATTTATCGGCTTGTATGCGCGTCTGTGCATAAAGTACTTTTATAGCGCGGGGAAACCCAGAACAGGTTTTGGACTTTCAAAGTTCTCGAGCTTCGAAGAAATTCGATATGACTTAATATAATTCCATAATTCGTGCGTCAATTTGTCGAGATATTTATATTATTTTTTTATTAACTGAAGAAGATATACCGATGTAACCGGCATGCTATTTCGTTTAAAGAATAGATTATGAATTTTGTTCATTTTATAGATATATAAGAAACGCAAGAATAATACCTAAAATTTTAATAGGAAAATTATTCGGTTTGTAATAGATTTTTTTTAAATTAACGAAGATTCAATTTCTTTTTAATTGCATAATCTTAAGGAGAACTTCGAATGATACATGAAAAAGTTAGTTTATATCGATTAATCTAATTTTTAGTTCTAAAATTTGTTTATTTAACTCTCCACCGGCCAATTTAATTCTGAATTTTTGTAGGTAAATTTAAATCTATAAAGAATAAGTAAAGTACAATCCGATTTCTGTGAAAGTAAAAACTCGTTAAAACTTTCACGAGTATGTAAAAGTTTTTTGAGATTTTTATACAGTTTGGAATAATATGAAAATCTGCATTGAAACTCAAAGACTTAGGTTACTGACGAAAAGTGCAAAATTTTCGCATGGCTAATCGAGAGTTAATGATTTATTTAGAATTTCATCCAGTAATAAATAATACGGTAACCGAAATCAATTTGCATTTGGACCGTTTCCTAAAGTGGACCACTCGCTGTTTGTATATAATTATATGATTAATTTAACAGATGACAGTAGTAATTCGAGCAGGCGATCCGTACTTGATTGCATCAATTCATAAATCATATTCTGTTTGTGTAGAAACAGGAAAACCTGATACATCGTGGTCATGATGTAATATTCCATAAGTAAGTAATTGCTTTCAATTATGAAAACGTGGTTATTATTTTCCGTACTTCATGTTATTGTAGCTCTATATTCATACTTTACAACACTATATTTAGTTTATAATTTTGCCGCAACGTTTTGCTTATAATTATAGAAAAAGAACTTTTTGTATGGTGATACTAATGTAGGCCATATTTGAGCACATGTATAAGTGTGACATTTGTCACAAATATTTTCATGAAGATTGTGCAGAATGCAACTAAAAACGATAAAGAACCTTTTACTTGTCCAAACTGCAAGTAAATCCATAAGCATAGTTTTAAGAAGGAGGAGTTAACACAGATATTTAATGTTAAAGTTGCTAAATAGCTCTTTTAATATTTAATATTTAATTAAATATTTATACGTCTTTCTCAATATGTTTATGCAATAAACAATATTATAAAGGGCATACACCACTACGCAAGATGTTGGCAGCAAACAATAATCAATTTTTTTACTAAAAGTACAAAGAACAATAAAATATAAACGTTTCGGTCTTAATTAGACCATCTTCAGTATAAATACAATAATTAAAATAGTTTACAACAATATGTTATCGCTGTTCATTCTACTAATAATTTAAATTGTGAAATTCAAATCTTGTCAGTATATAAGCTGTTATTACAAACAATTTGACAATTTACTTAATTTGTGATAATCGAATTTTGTTATTTAAATAAAAATTAACGTGAAGAAAAGCTCGTTATGTACGGATTCTACAAATTTGTCTTTAGGAGGTTATTTTCAGTATATATTTTAAATAAGAATGGCTAGATACTCGAACACATAATTTCCAGATTCTGATGAAACAATAAGTTTATTTTATTCTATTATATACTATTATATACATTAGAAAAGAGTGAATCAATTATACATTACATACCTGCGTCGAGGATATAACCAGAAACCCAGATTCGTCAAAAAACGAGATTGTAATAGTTATAGATATCGTTAATAAATGTGCTCACTACCTCGAGATGCCATTTATATACAACATATCCGATAAGCTAGAAGGAGTAAACTTGTTGTGTAGGGGACGTGATGTTCAGTATAGGAAAATATATAACAGGCAAACGTTCTGTATCACTCTGCTTATTTAAAGGATCAATTTGCTTTTTTATAAAAATAATTTCTGATATATATCTTTTATGAAATGATAGTTTGAGTCTAGTACTTGAATATCATCCCAATTAAAATTATGATCATGGTTAGTATGATGAAGTGATACTACCGAACGAGAATTTATTGGTTTTTTAATCAACCTTATGTTCGTGTAACCTAGTTTTCAATTTTCGTTTTATTTGTCTCACATATGAGGAATCACAATCAAGACAGCTAATTTGTATATAACATTGCATTGTTCTTCCTTTGTAAAAAAGTACTACTGAGCACTAGGAGTATTTTGAGGCACTACTGTACTACAGCACTACAGCACTACCGTACACTACTGTAATAGTGCAGAAGTGTTCAGTAGTGCTGAGTAGTGCTAAGATCTTTTATATATCCGCGTTTCGGCAAGATTCAAAATGCAGGAAACGAGTATGCATCACAGAAACTATTAATATGTCTATTTTAAAAAAAGTGCTTTCAGAGATTCTACGAGCACACTCTGATCGAGCTGAGAATAAGTGACGGATTTCATTTATATATGCCTCTTTATAGGGATCCGCGTCATTTTCTCCTTACGGAAAACGAGTCCATCTTGCGGCGATACTGCGTATTATGCCGCTTGCAGAGTATATGTACGCTATAGACGCCGCCAAGCAAGCAGTGTAATACCATCGCAAGATGGACTCGTTTTCCGTAAGGAGAAAATGACGCGGATCCCCATAAAGAGGCATATGTAAATGAAATCCGTTACTTACTCTTAGCTCGATCAGAGCGTCCTTATAGAGTCTCTAAAAGCGCTTTTTTTTACATAGAATTATTAATAGTTAGTTTCTGTGATGCATACTCGTTTCCTGCATTTTGTATCTTGCCGGAACGCGGATATATAGAAGATCTTAGCACTACTCAGCACTACTGAACACTTCTGCACTATTACAGTAGTGTACAGTAGTGCTGTAGTGCTGTAGTACAGTAGTGCCTCAAAATACTCCTAGTGCTCAGTAGTACTTTTCCACAAGGGAAGAACAATACAATGTTATATACAAATTAGTTGTCTTGATTGTGATTCCTCATATGTGGGACAAACAAAACGAAAATTGAAAACTAGGTTACACGAACATAAGGTTGATTAAAAAACCAATAAATTCTCGTTCGGTAGTATTACTTCATCAAACTAACCATGATCATAATTTTGGGATAATATTCAAGTACTAGACTCAAACTATCATTTCATAAAAGATATATATCAGAAATTATTTTTATAAAAAAGCAAGTTAATCCTTTAAATAAGCAGAGTGATACAGAACGTTTGCCTGTTATATATTCTCCTATACTGAACATCATGTCCCCCACACAACATTAAGTTTATCCCCTCTAGCTTATCGGATATGTTGTATATAAGTGACATCTCGAGGTAGTGAGCACATTTGTTAACGATATCTATAACTATTACAATCTTGTTTTTTAACGAATTTAGGTTTTTGGTTATATCGTCGATGCAGGTATGTAATGTATAATTAAGTCACTCTTTTCTGACGATAGTAGGGTAAAAGCAGGGATTATGGAATAGCTTTTTTTAAATTAACATTGCTCCGATATAAATGCATATGAAGACTTTAAATTTACACAGAACTCTTGAGGAATATGTTAGCTACAACATCCAATAAATGAAGGTCGCCAAAATTTAAGTCCAACGTCAATATTAACAAAAAAGTCAAAAGTGAGAAAATGGGGGGTCTAAAAAATGGGATGTAATATGGAATACCGATGAAATTTTGACCATAGTAATAAATAACACAATAAATAAAGTCCAAATTTGTTTATTTATTATACAAACTGATCAAGAAAAATAGAAAACTGTTCAATTTTTATATATATATATTGTACAATAACACAGAAAATATAATAGCATCATTACGAACGTTATTACGCATGGACAAATAAAAAATCGCAAATAAGCTGATAAATCGCAAATAAACTGATATAGAATGCATGCTGTAATCTAACCTAACCTAATCTGATCACGAATAAGTTGCTATATGCATGGAATCTATTCTCAACCATCGATGTATTCCACATTACCTGCATGTCGTCATATGACAAATAAAGTCTTTCCGTAGCAATAAACAAGTTTGAAATAGCAATTAATCTGCATAATATTGTTCATGCAACATTATTAAAAGCGTCTGTGTAATATAAGTGTTAAAAAAAACTTACCTTCAGTTTGTGAGAACACTTTTTAGAAAAAGCTACTGAATCTTCTGACGTAACGAAAATGAATAAATGTTAATTATAGCAAAACGGTTGGTCGGACCGAATTCATTGCTTGTTATGACAAGTTTGCTAACAGTTGCAATAACTTTGAGCGATTGTCGCCAGATTGCAATGCTTTGTTTAAAAAATAAGCCACTATTCCATATTAGTAGTCTATGCCATAATCCCTGATTTTACCCTATATAATAGAATAAAATATATAAATCTATTGTTTCATCATAATCTGGAAATTATGTGTTCGAACATCTAGCTATTCTTATTTAAAATACACACTGAAAATAATCTCCTAAAAGACAAATTTGTAGAGTCCGTACATTACGAGCGTTTCTTCATATTAATTTTTATTTAAATGACAAGATTCGATTATCACAAATTAAGTAAATTGTCAAATTGTTTCTAATAATAGCTTATATACTGACAAGATTCGAATTTCACGATTTAAATTATTAGTAGAATGAACAGTGATAACATATTGTTGTAAACTATTTTAATTATTGTATTTATACTGAAAATAATAATCTAATTAAGAAACGTCTATATTTTATTGTTCTTTGTACTTTTAATAAATTGATTATTGTTCGCTGCCAACATCTGCGTAGTGATGTATGCTCTTTATTATAACATTATTTCGAAATTTTATCCACTTGTTTTTGTTTATTGTTTATGCAATAAAATTATAAACTTATAAAAATAACGTTGGATCACTTTATTTTCCATATTTTTAATTCGTATGAAAAAGAAAAACATATACGTAACTCACATTGGGTACACATTCTGCTAAGCTACCCCAAATGCTACTTTTCTTTTAAATCTCTATTGCATCTATATAAATATATAAATATGATTTTTTTTAATGTTCATAAAAATTCCCTCTTTCGAATGTGACTATTAATTTTCAGTTTTCACCTCAGCAAAAAATTAAAAAAATTCTCAAAATTTAGGTGGCTCAAATTGAGTCCAGTTACCTTAGGTCTAGATAACAATGATTAAATTGATTTAAACTTAAAGGTTGATTATATAGTTCTGTAATATAATTATATTATATAGTTTTCTATCAAACCATACAGAAATCCAGTTTGGTACTGGCCTATTTGATGGAAATTACATATTTTGAGAATTAAAAGCACTAAGTAACAGTGTTTTTAATATTTAAAATAAGTATTATTAAAAATAAGTATTATTAATAAGAATTATTAAAAAGCAACGAAGATCCAGCTCCGACCGTAATAGGCAGTTAAATTTCTAGTATTAATTGAGTTTCTCAAATATACGGTCAAAAAATATA
>NW_017300122.1:153540-156076 GCF_001594075.2 Trachymyrmex cornetzi | reverse complement strand
ATATATATATATATATATATATATCTACTCAAAAAATGCATTAATGACGTATGTAGAGTAGTGAATTGATTTCATTCTTGGTATTAGCAAAAGATATCATTCGTAAAGCTCGATATCCGGTTTAGTAGTAATTCTGACAATAAGCGTAAGTTCAAAAAATAGAAAATCACGTAACTCTATCGGTTGGCTGATAGAAAAAAGAATATATGAGAATATAAAAGAAAGAGAGAGTGCGCCAGAATGTTCGAAACGCTCTTGAACGAATCGGTGAGACGAAGCAGGGAAATGGGAATATATATATTATCCAAGGTATTACAGAGCAAGAAGTTCATTTCTCATTGAAATACCGTCATATTTTCAGCCTGCCCGCGTAACGTGAACGCCGAATCCACGATTCGATGCCATTTTGCTATCGCTAAGTAGTAAATGTGAAAAATGGAACATTTTTATAGGAAGAACAGACCCGATGCCTCGGTAGATCATACTTCCAAAGAGCGTTACTACGAGCAGATTCGTATGACAGATATCTTAATTTCTCTCTCTCTCTCTCTCTCTCTCTCTCTCTCTCTCTCTCTCTCTCTACATATACATATTAAAATTATTGCTAAATTTATTTATATAGATAATATTTTAGCGGATTATATCTGTGGCAAAAAATTATATTACTGCAATGCGTAAGAATGCTGTATTATTTATAATTTCAAAATGTTTCATTTTTTTTTAGTATTGATGAAAAATGGGACTTTTTTCATTCATACATTTATTTACATTTGTGCACTGTCATTCAGATTAGGACTTTTCATACACAAAAAACATTTTCGGTATACTGTTAATTATCCCTTTGCACGGTGTTGTAAATATACAACACTTTTTATTTTTCGGTTTTTGGTTCTCAAACTCCACTCTTAAGGTTTCTGCACATACAATAAATTGTTATATGATCCTCAGATACTACTTTAATAACAAGTTAGGTACAGAAGCTTTTATTTTGCAACCTATTATAATTAGTTATAAACAAATTGAACGCAAAAAACCCTACTTTTTTAAGAAAAAAATCGTTCCTATAAAATTTTGATTACTAACCTATGCCAAAAAGTATGTATATATATATTTTGAGGATCGCTGATTACGAGTACAATTATGAAGTCAGAATTACAAAATTCAAAATGGCGGATCCAATATGGAGGACGTAGAAGTAAAAAATACTTTTATTTTTGGCATGGAAAATGATATGCAGGTTTGTTTTTGGATCGTATATTGATATCTATGCAAAATGCGAAAATGAAGTCAGATTTTCAAAATTCAGGAGACGGATCCAATATGGCGGATCAAAAATTTAAAAAAATGTTTTATTTGCCTTGAGAATTGATGCAAAAAAAACGAAAAACAATAAAAACCGAAAAAAAACTACTACTTTTGTCTGAAACAATTTTCTATAAAACTTATATTTTCCGAGATATTCAGGTATCTCGATCTTTTTGGGACACCCTGTATAAGAACATCGGCATCAAATATGTAAAGAGACTTGAGAAAACTCTACCAGAATGATTCAAATTATTTTCAAACACGACTATCATGATTTTTTAGGCTTTTCAATAAAACATGCGGTATTCAAAATATTAATTTTCGTATAAATATGGCAACATATCATCGTTCCGTTTAAGCAAAAATTTCTTAAATTGAATATAATTGACCTCAAAGAACAAATTTTTATTAATTTAAACAAAATCAGGGCTGAAATCGGCCCTCCTCTTTTAACAGATAAGCATTTTAAAATAGACTTTCTAAGCTTTAAAATGCATTTTTTTAAATTGTTACAATGATTTTATGCAAATATATCGAATTTTTTCAATGTACACAATTTTAACTCAACTTTATAAAATTTGTTAAACGGTCGAAACAGTTTTTAAAAAAAATTGTAAAAATGTATGCAATTTGAGCGTTATAATTAATGTTTTTTCTCTTCTAACTTTTTTTTGTCAATTTATTACTTTCGAAGTTAAAAAACATTTCCGAAGAATTAAATTTTTACACATTAAAATTTAAATTTTGTCTGATGATATTCCATCAAGGTAGAGTACTTCAAAGAATAACAATATTGAAAAAAATGTCAATCTTCAATTTTATGTAATTTAGGAACAAAACATCATAGAGACAAAATTCAAAAATGCCAGTTTGAAGCTATATTTTTCCTCTTTAAAATACGTTTCTAAAAACTTTTCTCCAAATTTTTTTTTACTGATAACTTAAATTTTTTGTAAAATGTGAGAAAATTTCAATTATTTTGCAAATTTATGAAGGGTAGTATAAATAAAAAAAATATTTTATAAATATAATCTATAGATGTGTTGTGAGAAAATAATGCATAGTATTGCAAAAAAGTAATTTCAACAAAAGATAAATAATATAATTAAAATACCTAACATTGATTTTTTTTTCGTTAAAAAGTTATTAACAATCAAAGTTTTACTATATATCGCAAAAATTCTCTACTTTAAAATAAATACACACACATACACGGGGGGAGGGGGGGGGG
>NW_017300122.1:150356-153529 GCF_001594075.2 Trachymyrmex cornetzi | reverse complement strand
GGGGGGGGGGGGGGGGGGGGGGGGGAGGGGGAATGAACAGTGCTAGTGTTGGCGATTGGACAAATTTTTGTCGAGAGGAAGTTATGCACATATATGTATATGTGCACAACTCTCACCTTCGAATCTCACCCCCCTCTCCCCCTGCTTCAGGAGCGCCCGACTCTCACCTTCGACTCTCACCCTCTCCCCTGCTTTAGGGGCGCATGACTCTCACCTTCGATTCTCACCCCCTCTCCCCCTTGCTTCAGGGGCGCACGACTCTCACCTTCGACTCTCACCCCTGGAAAGTCGTGCGCCCCTGAAGCAGGGGGGAGGGGGGGTGAGAGTCGGAGGTAAGAGTCGTGCGCCCCTGAAAGTCAAAACCTATGTAGAATAGTATTTAATATTGCATATATAGCAAAAATAATACGTTATTTTTCAAACTTCTATTATTAATAACTTTTTAACGAAGGACGAGCGACGGATAAAACTTGTTGGAAGTTACTCAGGGTCATGACCTTGACAATATATGTCAAGGTCAAGGTCATGGGGGTGGGTCCCCTAATCGGAACTTTTACCCATTTCAGTTTTGAAAACGTGTTCTTTTTATGAAAATTGTTGAGAAATATGTTGATATCAATTTTCGTAACTTTTCATTTGCAAAAGCCTTGAATATAATGGTTTCCGAGCGACATAATTCTAATATCTAAAAGTTTGATAATAAATTGTGTATATATATTTAACATATGAAGCTATACTAATTAGTATTGTATATATGTCCTTCTATTCCGTAACAGCCATAAATTTTGTATCAAAAGTCGTTATATTATATAAATATCTACTGACTTATTTCAATAAAACAAAATAATATTCTATACGTCCTTTATTAATAAGCTGTCTTTTTAAAATACGCGCCTTAAAAATACCTACAAATTGAATTCCACGGAAGTTCCAAGAAAACTTTTCTAAGTTTTAAATTAATAAAACTATCACAAAAAACTTTCCAAAAAATTTGATTTTTTGTTGCTGTTTAAAACATTTTCTTTTTAATTTATGTTAAAAATTTACAATTTTCCAGGTTTTTTGTTGATATTCAAAACAAAATTTTTTAATTTATATTAGACATTCAATCGATGAGATTACTATTTACAAAAAAATGCCATTTGAATTAAAATTTCGTTTAGTTTTTGCCAAATCATGATAACAAAAAAAAACATTTTTTTAATTATAACGTTTGATAAAATTATTCTCTTGCAATTTTTCATGCATTATTTTTTCACAAAATCTTTAAAAATTACCTATATAAAAAGTTTTTTTTTTAATTATGTAGAATAGGGCATTTTTTGAACTTAGACATTTTTTGAACTTCGTAATTAAATACTTAATTAAACTTTCCTTCCCTTGCATCCATGAAACAATTGCACGCACATGGACATGCATATGGTCATATTCTCTCAATTGCAGCTATATATCTGTCTTGCTTGTCATTTGGAATGCAATGAAATGTTTAATTAAATCGCACAATAACCGACCGGCTGATATGGTATCGTTAGTATTAGCAAAACTGCCAATGCGATTGTTTAATGCGGTTGCAGAAAGTTTGACAGATATCCAGATACTATCGTTGTCCTATTAAATTTTCTCGGCGTCGTTCGTTTACGATATAAAGACCTACTTTCGTGTGACATTGGACGTCGGATATTTTCAGTTTTGCGTCTATCTTAGAAAGAATAATAGCCTCAAAATTTCCATTTCCTATTGTTTAAATTTAAACTTAATTTAGCTGATACCTTTTAATTGTTCTCAATTGCTAAAAACGAGACGAGGATAGAATCATAGATAGATAAATAGTATGGAACTGACATATCAGTAAAGAAAAGGAAAAAATTATTATCTCGTTTTATTAAAATAATTCAGTTAATACTCATGTTACATAATTACTTTTGGCACAAGTTTGTTAACCATAGAGTGATATCAATTATGCTACACTGAAAGAAAAGATTGCCTGCTGCAGCAAATTAGATGATAAAATATGACATAACATTTTTAATTGGCTGCAGCAGTTCATTTTTAGTTACAGCAGTCAATTTTTGATTGCGTTAGCCTATCCGCAATGTCAATATAGAATTTCGATAGGCTAACGCAACCAAAAAATGCTATACCATATTTTATCATCTAATTTGCTGCAGCAGCCAATCTTTTCTTTCAGTGATAAGTAAAAATTGTTTGAGTGTACAGAGAACGAACATAATTTACAATAAACTAAAGAATGAAAAAAGTTACAATATTATGGCATAGAAAATATAAAATACTCCCAGTAATAAAAAATGGATTAAATGGATTAAAATTTTTATTTTAAGCCCATTGAATCCAATTGAATAAAAAGGAACTTTTTTTCTTATTCTCTTTTTATTTTATTTATTTTTAATCTTATTTATTTAATAGAAATTTAAAAATGCCTATTACGGTCGAAGCTGAATCTTCATTGCTTTAATTCAATCTTGAATTACTAATATACACTATATACAGGGTGTCCCGAACTTTTCGCCAATCACTTTTGTGTAGATAGAGCGGACTAAACTGAGTCGAAAAGTCCTCTACCATTTTGCAATTTTCGCAGTAGTTAACAAGATATTAATTACTAAAAATTGTCAAATATTAGCCTTGAATAATTTTTTACTCAAATACTATGAACTTTACAGAAAAACTGCGAGAGACAAAAATCATTTATTTTCTTCTCATAAAGTTCTGAGAATTTTTTCAAAACTTTTTATCAACTTTTTAGTACTGTATTTTCTTATTTTTACCAGCATGAGAAAATACGGTATTAAAAAATTCTGAAAAAGTTCTGAAAAAATTCTCAGAACTTTATGCGTGTGTGAAGTTGGCACCTCATCTTTTGGCACCGCAAGTTTTAATAAGAGTTCCATTGGCACCCGCAATAGTTCTATAGTTCCTGATAAGTTTTATAAATAGTTCCGTTGATTTAGCTAAAAAAAATAACACTTGAAAATTTGCGGTGCTAACTTCCCGTGGCACCGCAAGATTGAGTAAATCAAATCGAAAACCATGAAATTTTATAGTTCTCGATGAGTTCTACAGTTCCTGATAGGTTTTAATAATAGTTCCGGTCTCTAAGTTATTTTAAACATTAATTAAACCCGCGCTCCAACACCGCATCGTAAGAGTAAAGT
>NW_017300122.1:143829-149372 GCF_001594075.2 Trachymyrmex cornetzi | reverse complement strand
GAGACCGGAACTATTGTTAAAACCTATCAGGAACTGTAGAACTCATCGAGAACTATAAAATTTCATGGTTTTCGATTTGATTTACTCAATCTTGCGGTGCCACGGGAAGTTAGCACCGCAAATTTTCAAGTGTTATGTTTTTTAGCTAAATCAACGGAACTATTTATAAAACTTATCAGGAACTATAGAACTATTGCGGGTGCCAATGGAACTCTTATTAAAACTTGCGGTGCCAAAAGATGAGGTACCAACTTCACACACGCGAACTTTATGAGAAGAAAATAAATTATTTTTGTCTCTTGCAGCTTTTCTGTAAAGTTGATAGTATTTGAGTAAAAAATTATTCAAGACCAATATTTTGCAATTTTTAGTAATTAATATCTTGTTAACTATTGCGAAAATTGCAAAATAGTAAAGGACTTTTCGACTCAGTTTAGTCCGCTCTATCTACACAAAAGCGATTGGCAAAAAGTTCGGGACACCCTGTATGTACTTGCACATATATCATATTGTAGTCTTTTCAAACTACGCGCTGTAATAGGCATTTTTAAATTTCTAGTATTGATTGTGTTTCTCACATATGCAATCTAAAATAATGATTTTTAATATTGTTTATATTACGTCGCTTGAAAGAAAGACTTTGTTTTCTTATTATTGTACCGATTATTGCGAAGAGTATTACTAAGGCCTCGGTGGTCCAATGGCTTAGGACGCTCGTACGGAATACAAGCCGGGTTCAAGTCCCGGCCGAGTTAATATTTTTCGCAATAAATTTATTAGTTTCAACATATTAACATCTTTATAATATGATATGCTTGATGATATAATATGCTTGATGATAGTATCAAATTATTAAAATTACTTGTCCATTTAATTCGTGATTACTAGAGTAGTTTTAATTGCGTTTATAGTCCGGAAAAACAATTCGGCGCGCAGTTTGAAAAGACTACAATGTATGGTATATATGCAAGTACATATATAATGTATATTGGTAATTTAAGATTGAATTATTTAAAACAATAAAGATCCAGCTTCAATCCTAATAGGTATTTTAAAATTTTTAGTATTGATTGTGTTTCTCACATATGCGGTTTAAAATAAAGATTCTTAATATTGCTTATTTATTTAGTTTTCGTTATTCTGTTCTATTGAATATCCAATTGTATAAAAAAAGAACTTTTCCTTTATTAAATTGGATTAAATTGGATTGAACTGGATTCATTTGGATTGAAAAACTGTATCTCTTATCCAGAATTTTAAATTGAGTAGTATACATGATGCACAGAAAAAGTTAATATTACTTTTATATTAAAAGGCATAAAAATGGGCTTCATACAAGTCTTATAAATCAATAAAAATGCATTCTTGGACTGAAAAGAATTTATTTTAACATTCGCGAGTATGTATTTCTGAAAATCTGAATCCATTTCAATTCATTTCAATCCATTCTCGTTTACTAAGCTACAACTAGTACATATATACAATTCTTACATATAGCATAATTTTTATTGTCGGTTACACATTTCGTTACTAAATTTAATTAAGTTATATCATTTGGAAGCCACATTCATATTCTCTAAGTTAGACTGAAGTTGCACAATTAATAACAATTCAGGGGCGCGTTCAGATTCCCATCCAAGTGCTCATCAAGTATCATCTCATATGGGGTCGTTAGCAGTTACAATGAAATTAACGTTTAGCCAACGATTGTCAACTGACAGTAAACGTTCTATCAATCAGTACTGGGCCATCATTAGCAAATGACTTACTGACAAATGACGGCCAAAGTTCTGTCAAGCAATACTAGGCCATCACTGGCTAAAATGACTGGCTAAAATGACTATACCAGTACTATTTGCCAGTACTGAGCTCAAGTTATCATCTAGTAGTTAGCCAGTATTGGATCAGTAGTTTGCCAGTACTGCGTCAATATCTGAATTATGACAGTCAATACTAACCCCGTACTGGGCCAATTGTACCGATTGTACCATAAAATCCTATATAGGATGTTATTCGTGTTTAACATTCTGTAAGCAACAAGGATAAAATAACACTTGGATGGTATTTGAGTGAGAATCTGAATACAGTCCTGGTAACAAACTCACATCATTTGTCGTCATTTTGATGTCAAAATGACGACAAATGATGTTAACTTGCTCTCTGAAAAAATTACATAAAGAGTACACACCTGTAAAATTAAAATGCAGTTTTTACGATATCACAGTATAAACACTAATAATCAGTAGTCATAACGTCTAAGCAGATGAATAAATAATTTTGATGGTCGCAAAATACAGTGTAAACTATACAAAATAATGTAATGTTCCACAATTCCCCGTCTATTTCACACGGCAGTGTCTTGTCATGACGCTACACTTGTCTTAGTGAGACATTATTATGTTTCTACATTACCGCCTCCTTTTCTCTATATTGATATTTCGTATCAACTCGTCATATATTAATATATATTATTAGAGTCACGTTATACTTATATGTTTATTGATGTTTTATTGATAAATTGCAAAGCATTTTCATATTTATTTCCGTGTTGATATAAAAAATTAAATATATAAAGATAAAAAATATATTTTATATTTTTTTAAACATTTTGTGGAATATATTAAAAAATTAATTTTGCTATACATTTTAACTGAAAGTTCAAAACTGTTAAGAACTGTTAACTTTTTATAGTATATTTAAATGTTTTATATTCTGAAAAAATTGCAAAGTGCAAGTGTGTTTTTAAAATTTTAACTTTACAATATTATCTGTAATTTTATTTTTAACAAGTCAAAAGAATCAGTTAAATTCAATTTAAGCATAAATAATATTGGAATAGAACGAAGAAATTATAGAAACTTTATAAGACAAATTACAAAACGAAAAATTGAAATTATAAAAAAAAACAATAATAATGTAATCTTCTAAAATCTTTTTTTTATTTTCGTGATTCTTTTTATTTTCATGATTTGATCTGACATGTCTTTCCTATTATATTAAGTGTATTAGTCATGTTTCGTTCGAGCTGCGAGCAACATGCGTTTTTAATTTGATACTTTCTAGTGAATATTAATTGTATTTATTTGATCCAATATTGAGACGAATTCACTCTATGCCTTAGGATTCACCGGTTTTATTCTTAATTTGAAACTTGTTCAATATCAATATTTATAAGATAATTTAATGTTTCGAATAGATTATAACATCAAATCTGCTAATCTGATGGTGATTTTTTCTTCGACATGATGGGATTGATATTTTAAATTTGTTTTGCTGAAGATGGTTCCAAAGTGAACTAAAACGTACTATTTTTGGAATAAAGATTCTATTTTTGGATTGAAGAATTAAGATTGCGTATTAATTACCACGCTGATTCTCATTCGCTCTGTTGTTTGGAACTTTTTGTTAAAAAAGAAAAGTTTTTATGTAATTCCAGTTTATTATTAGACAAAGTTTCGCAATAAATGCGAGCATTATTCGCAGTAGTTAAGAGACTCTTAGTGAGTTATTTTTTCCAATATCTCTAAAAAAAAAATTTTTTTTTATGCTACTATCGCGATTACGATGTTCATCGCTCGAGAGCGATCGTGTGCGTCGAAAATCGTTCATAACGTCTTTTATGCATATCACGCGATGAAAGCGACAAACTCGCTTACGTTCCCGCGTAAAAATATTTCTTTTTCGATCTCACACACACGCACACACGCACGCACGCATGCATACACACACCTTCTATTGACGAGACAATTCGTTTGCCTTTTTGAGATAGATGTTCATATGCATAAATCACAGCAACTTTGACATCGTTTCCGGGCATCGCGCATCCTACGAGCCTTTGAGTACAGTATCCACGGGAGTTGTTTGACCCGTTGAAAGCAATAATTTTATCCGTTCGTATCAGTGAGCGAACATACTTAAAAAAAGCGTGTAAATACGAGCGATCGAAAAAGCTGTTGACGTATTGTTGATATTTTGAACACGTTGAGAAATTCATGCGCCTATAGACACCAAAATATAGATTTTTACAAACCGCATTGTGCAATTAAAAATTACATTTTTTACTTGCTGCGAATTTGCGCCTTTGTACTCTTGGAGATGCTTTTATAAAAATTCTCTTCATCAAGAACTTTGTAATTTGCGTTGACTAGTTTTTATATATTTATTGACTATTTGTTTAATTTTTGCGGATTTTAATATTTATCTATATTTCTCACTTGAGTTTGTATTTTTGTATTACTGAGGATGGTCTGATTTGAGGCCGAAACGTCTATGTATTTTTAATCATTAAATATATATTTATTCGCTGCTAACATCTTGCGTTCGTAGTTGTATGCCTTTTATTTATCTTATTTTGTTTAAAAATTGAACTACGTTTTGACCTAATTTGTTAATTAAAAATGTATTTAACACGATATCTATTACCCTAATAACACAGGGACGTCCTATGGACATCCTATGGACTATGAAATGAGCGCCTCATCATGTCCTACATACATCCGCTGGACGTCCATTGTGGTATTATCGGGGATTAATTTAGGATATATTCAGGACTATTTTAGGACTTTCTGGACGATTTCAGGACTATTTCAGGATGTATTAAAAGTAAAATAAGATGACCACATCCACTCACAGAAACTGATGCCTAGAAAGTATTTTCCACTGTTCAAGCGTTGTGAATAGGTACTCAATTGTAAACGTGGTCAAATTACTGTAAGAAATAAGCAACAACGCGAAAAAAATATCAGGGCGCTCCGAGTCTCGAACCGAGGCCTGGTCTCTCCTCTGAGTTGGTAGACTTCCGTCCTGCCACTAACAAGTAAACATACCCAAGTGTAACTCTCCTATTTTGATGAGCTTTTAGTATGTTGTTCTTCAAACAAAAATAAGCGACACGTATTTTTTTATACGTGCCCATACGCACTTTTAAGGGGTGAAACACCCCTTTGAAAAAAATCGGTTTTTCTCTTTCGAAGCGAATATCGTCGAAACTATAAGAGATAGAAAAAAATGTCTCAAATGAAAATTGAATGGTATTAAGAGTACTTTATAACTATGATAAAAAAAAATTTTTTTGAATTATTTATTTGTTATGTACTCCCATCCCCACCCCTATTTTCAAAAATTTTTAAACTTTTATATGACGAAAATTAAAGAGCATTTAATGCTGAAAACAACGGTATGTATTTAAATCACTTTCCGAAAAACCATTTTTCAGATATGAACGAAAACGTCTCTATGTACGCGCTCCGTACGTATTCGTACGCGCGTGCGCGTGTGTGTATGTATGTGTGCGGGAGGAATACCCTTACCTCATACGTTTGGGGTGCTTGATTTACGCGTGAGTCCCCTTGCCTCTCACGTTTGGGGTGCTTGATTTACATGAGTCCCCTTGCCTCTCAGTTTAGGGTGCTTGATTTACGTGAGTCCCTTTGCCTCTCACGTTTGGGGTGCTTGATTTACGTGAGTCCCCTTGCCTTTCACGTTTGGGGTGCTTGATTTACGTGAGTCCCCTTGCCTCTCACGTTTGGGGTGCTTGATTTACG
>NW_017300122.1:88688-140381 GCF_001594075.2 Trachymyrmex cornetzi | reverse complement strand
CGTAAATCAAGCACCCCAAACGTGAGAGGCAAGGGGACTCACGTAAATCAAGCACCCCAAACGTGAAAGGCAAGGGGACTCACGTAAATCAAGCACCCCAAACGTGAGAGGCAAAGGGACTCACGTAAATCAAGCACCCTAAACTGAGAGGCAAGGGGACTCATGTAAATCAAGCACCCCAAACGTGAGAGGCAAGGGAACTCACGCGTAAATCAAGCACCCCAAACGTATGAGGTAAGGGTATTCCTCCCGCACACATACATACACACACGCGCACGCGCGTACGAATACGTACGGAGCGCGTACATAGAGACGTTTTCGTTCATATCTGAAAAATGGTTTTTCGGAAAGTGATTTAAATACATACCGTTGTTTTCAGCATTAAATGCTCTTTAATTTTCGTCATATAAAAGTTTAAAAATTTTTGAAAATAGGGGTGGGGATGGGAGTACATAACAAATAAATAATTAAAAAAAAATTTTTTATCATAGTTATAAAGTACTCTTAATACCATTCAATTTTTATTTGAGACATTTTTTTCTATCTCTTATAGTTTCGACGATATTCGCTTCGAAAGAGAAAAACTGATTTTTTTCAAAGGGGTGTTTCACCCCTTAAAAGTGCGTATGGGCACGTATAAAAAAATACGTGTCGCTTATTTTTGTTTGAAGAACAACATACTAAAAGCTCATCAAAATCGGAGAGTTACACTTGGGTATGTTTACTTGTAAGCCACACAGCTCCGACGCTGATAGCTTCTCTGTTATAATACTTATTTCTTCTAAATTTCTTATACTACACTCTTAATTTTTAGATAGTAAAACTAAATTAATGTATATATAAATGTACTTATATGTTTTGTTGTTAGCACATAATCACGTTAGTATCAAAGAAAAGGACACGTACATTATATTGAAATATTTAAAACTGATTCTTTCAATTAATGTAAATATTAAGTTGTATATAGTTTTGTAACATACATATATAATACATTATTTGTATATAAAAAATTTTTACAGAAGTTTTTTCCGAAGGACGTTCTGAGGACGTTCTGAAACTGTCCTACAAGGACGTCCTAAGAAAGTCCCACAAGGGCGTCCTAAGACTGTCCCAAGGACGTCCTGGGGCTATCCCCACGATGTCCTGAAGCTGTCCCAAGAATGTCCTAAGGCTATCCCCACGGCATCCTGAATATGTTCAAAGAACGTCCCGAGGGTGTCCTGAAGATGATGCCCTAAGAATGTCCTCGGGACGTCCTATGGAGATATGCATGTCCATAAAATATCCAGGATGTCCTGGGACATATTTAGGATAATCCTGAGGACGTCTTGTGCTGTTAGAGTATTTACAAAAGTATTTTTTCCGCGATGAAGATTCATTGGATCTCACGGCACATTTCTTTTCTATTTTAATTGGAAACATGAATTATAGCAACATATGAGGAAACTGATATTCAACAAAATATTTCTCACGCCCGTATATACAGTTATTATGCGTAAAATAATTACGATCGATCTTTTTCGCAAGTAATAAATGAATAACGAATTACTCATATCATCCTTGCTCTAGCCTTTATTTCCTCCTCTCTTCTGCCTCCGTTACTGTTTCTTTACAATACTCACATAACATTCACTCGGGACAACGGTTAATTATTATATACAATCATGCGCTCTAATAATCAGAATATGATAATTGCACTTTGCACGGAACTCCCGACGTTAATCGTATACGCGACGTGCATTTTGCTGCATTACGACGAATGAATAAGCAAGTACGATGCGCGTTACAATTCGTTCGATATACTCGTTTCCTAACTTGGTGCGATGGATAAATCTAACGAATGATGGCAGGTTTTTAAAAATTATCTTTGTACAAATATTTAATTTTAATATTTTCAAATGTCATTTAATAATATATCAAGACATAGAGATAGAATCCGATTAGCTTCTTTGAAGAAAATACCAGTAAAAACCTTAAAAGTATTTACATATAAGATTTTTACATACAGTCTTGGTAAAAAATATCAGGTACCTTATTAATTATTATATAAAATTTTAGTTCAGTTGATTATGATATTTGCTACAAATTATGCTTTTTTTTTAAAGAACCACTTAAAATGTATAATGCTGGTAGTCGATAACAAAGCAGGTAAAAAGATCCTAGAAAAATGAAAAAAATATAGATGCTCATATTTTTAGCCAAGGCTGCAATTTTTGAAAATCTGCAAGTATTTATTAGATTTATCCGACATCGTTAAATGTCATTTAACGATGTGATAAACATGGAGATAAATTCAAATCGCGTAGCTTCTCTGAATGTTAAATTTTATTATTAGGAGTATGATTTAGTTTTAAAGGTTTTGCAAGAGATGATGCTAATGTTAGTGTTGTCCAATACATTCCAGTCGCAACTATTGTTTCTTAATGCTTTACTATTACACCATGATATTTAGCTATTTACTAACAATAGACGCAGTAAACATGTTTATACCATTAAAAAAATAAAGCTTCCTAAAGAGCATTTTCGACATATGCGTTGCCTTTATTTTTTAATCAGAAGAAAATGGCGGCTGAAGGTTATAGAATTCTGATAGAAACTTATGGTAATGTTGCTCCATCAATTAAGACATGTGAATATTGATTCAGATGATTCAAAAGTGGTGATTTCAATGTTAACGACAAATATTACGCGAAACAACCAAATAAGCTGAAAATGCAGATTTGCAAGTATTACCCATAAGTAGCAAAATGTCGTCAAAATGACGTCTGTTTTGAGTCAATAATATCATCAAAGTCACGTCATAAAAAACGTTAAAAACGAAATGACAATGACGTGTATAAGTCACACTGACGTGATACTTATAACGACAAAATGATGGCACATCTGTAACGAGAAATATACGTATCCAGGAAACAAGCTGACGATATTTCGTCAAAATGACGACAAATAACGATGAGAACATGTACTTAGATTCCATGTGGATACAACGTGGACTGGCACGTGGATTCTACGAGTGACAGTCCACTCAAAAACGGTACTAGAATCCACGTGGAAATCGAATCGATATTTCTAATCAATTTTTCCTACATGATTCCTCGTAATATCTCTCTCTCTCCACCTAAAAATTATTTATATTTAAAACTAAAAAATTTTATTTCTATTTTAACATAAAGTTGCTTCATACAGGATGTCTATAACGATTTTGTCTGAAATTAGCTATTTAAATTGGGGTTTTGAAAAACACGTTTACCTTATTAGTAGGATTCGAACCCGGGATCTCTGAATTATGGGTCTCTTGCGTCACTTTTTTAGTTGATAAATGTGTTACTTATTATCCATATAACTTATAACCAGCACACGAGTAATTGTATAAATATAATAAAAATGTTTATTACATACTAAAATCTATATGGAAGTGTCTACGTAGAATCCATGTTGAAATTTTGAGGAAAATTTATTTCGATTTGGCAACGAAATGTCAACGTTTCATTCACGTGGATATTATGTAAATAAATTTTTATCCACGTAAAACACGTGAATTCTACGTGGATCCCACATACATGTTCTCACCGGGTTGTTTCCTAAGTGTAGTTGTAAATGGTTGTAGTTGTAAGAATTGATCAATTAAGTCGAAAGTGAGGAGAATACTCGTATGTAATAGGTTCATTCTTACGGCATACTGTTCACGACACCGACATACAACGTATTGTGTAACAGGCTTTATCATGCTAACGCGCAACTCATTTTTAGCCACATTTCAAAACAGACCACGTGATCAAAATTGACGCTTGATATTTGCCAATTTTGACCACGTGACCTAGTACTGAAAATCTATAGTGAATGTTACGAATACTATAGATTTTCAATACTGGCACCCAAGTGGAAAAGTTGGACATATGCCGGATTTTACAAATGGCGCGATACCGTGACAGTTGTAAATAGTAAGTAACACCAGTACTGCTGGTCAGTACGGCACCAATCATCGGCATAATACTGGCTTACTATTGGCTTAGTACTGGCACAGTACAGACTCTCGAGTATTAGCTATCAATACCATAGAGTAAGAATTTATTCTGAGGGTTGGGATGGTACTGACTTAGTACTGGCACAGTACTGTCTACAATTCTGTCCTAATACTGGTTGCCAATACCCAGCCAAGTTATCTTTCGGTATAATGTCAGAACTCATCGTTATTAATCCAGTAATATGCCATACCGAGCCAATACCAAATCTTTAACGCAGTATTGGCGCGATACCGCGCCAGTTGTAAATTTCCACTTGGGCAGTGTATTTCGCGTGCAACTGTACGAACGCTGTGAGTGGCTGGTGATTAATCGCAAAGTGATCGAACGGGCGTCACTCTAAATATTGGGTTATTCCACACATATTTATTGATTATTTATTAAATATGACCTAAAAATGACGATAAAATGACGATATATTTATAACGATAATATGTCGTCATGAATGTTACGTTCTTTTATGTCATTATTTAGTCCACTGACGTTAAATGACGAAAAATGACCTTAAATCGTCGTCATAATGACGACATCTTGCTACCTGGGTATTGGACGAAAATTCAGCTTAATCCACTTCAGAACTTGCCAGAGAATTAAATGTTGATCGTACAATAGTTACTAAACGTTTACATGATATGGGAAAGATTCACAATGAAGGAAAATGGATTCCACATCAGTTATCGGAAAATGCCATTACCAACCGATTGAACATTTACATTTCGTTGATCGTTAGACAAAAAAAAGAAGAGTTTTATTATCGAATTGTTACTGGAGATGAAAAATGGATCTATTTTGATAATCTATTTTTCTGAAAAAATCATGGGTTGATCCAGGCCAACTAGCAATATTCACTTCGAGGCGCAATATTCATGATTCAAAGATATTGCTGTGTATTTGTTGGGATCAAGAAGGTGCTGTGTACTATGAACTGTTAAATCCGAAAGAAACTGTTACCGCTGATCGTTATCGACGACAATTATACAAATTGAAACAAGCATTAGACCAAAAACGACCTCCAATTGCGAGAAAACGATGTAAAGCGATCCTTCTTCACGACAATGCTCGATCTCATGTTGCATTATCAGTGAAGCAAACGCTATTAGAGTTGAAATGGGAGTTCTTACTGCGTATTCTCCAGACATTACTCCATCTGATTTTCCCTTGTTCTGATCGATGCAACATGCTCTAGAGGATACACACTTTCATAATTTCGAAGATGTGCGAAAATTTGTTGAAAATTGGATCAACTCCAAAGAAGATCTTTTTAGCCGCAAAATCCATCTTTTATCAAAAAGATGGAAAAAAATTATACAAAATGAAGGAAAATATTTTGATTAAGGTATTCGTTCATTACCTTGTTTAAATAAATGAGTTTTTTTAGAAAAAAACCCTCACAAAACTAAATCACACTCCTAATACTGTACTAACAAATATTAAAATTTAGAATTAATCGCGATAGTGCAGTTTATTAAAAGCGTCGTAACGCTCGGAGTCAATCCGTTCTGTGCATTTAAATCGTTGATTATGGGAATTAATTGATCATCGCGGGGATTTAACTGATACTCGCTAGTTGTTCACGATCGCATTTGCTTTTGGTATCCGCGTTCCAAGGGATAACAATGCACAAAACGACTCGCGTCGTTGCCTAAAGCTTGCGCATGATTTCGAGACAGTTTGAAATTTGCTATTCGTATGAGATTTACCAATAGCACAAATTGACGTATTCGTCGAGTTTGCATTCGTTGTTTACAATTTTCACGAATTTGTCAGCGAAGCGATTTTTTTACTAAATGAAAGAGTGTAAATCGCCACGAATCGCGCATAGTCTAACGCAAGCTTAATGATATCGAAGCATGAATGGTAGAACGATGACCTTATGTACATACATAATAGCGCATATGTACAATATGAAAACGAACATCGTGAGTTGCGTATTAGTCCGTAACAATCACGGATATTTGACTTATTACAAAATAAATACAGCGAATATCCTGTTTAACTTGATGCGATAAAATTAAATATGATATAATAAAATCAAGTTAAGAGAGGATTCTAGTCAGTTCAAAAAACGATATTTTTCAAGATAAATAATATGATTTCTAAAAAAAGCTATTTGATGTAAAGCTAAAAAAATATAAGGTTTTGGATATATGTATTTATTTATGTTTAAGATATATGTATGAATTTTTGAAATTTTTTAATTGTAAGCTCAATCTTTTTTAAGCATATCCTGTTTTAACCCTTTGAAGCATATATTTTTCTTTACGTAGAATTCAGATGAAATTTGTTACTTAGAGGGTTTTCAGGGTCGCTAATTACAGATTTGACTTCAGATTTTCGAAATTTAAAATGGCGGATCCAAGATGACGAATCGAAATGCAAAAAGTTACTTGATCGGGACAAAATTGGGTACTCGGGGGGCTTTCGGGGTCGCTGATTACGAATCTGACCTCAGATTTTCGAAATTCAAAATGGCGGATCCAAGATGGCGAATCGAAATGCAAAAAGTTACTTGATCGGGACGAAACTGGGTACTCGGGGGGTTTTCCGGGTCACTGATTACGAATCTAACCTCAGATTTTCGGAATTCAAAATGGCGGATCCAAGATGGCGCACAAAAAATTAAAAAATTTTGACTTCGGATTTGTAATAAGCGATCCGAAAAATCTACTTGACCCCATTTTACAGCCTCAGAATTAATTTTTTAATTTTTTGTCCGCCATCTTAGATCGGCCATTTTGAATTTTGAAAATCTGGGATCAGATTCGTAATCAGCGACCCAAAAAACCTACCGTATATTATTTTCGGCTAATTAACTATTGTTGATTAGTCACAATCACATTTATTATTAAAAATGGATGAATTTTTCCAGTTGGTTTATTTATAAAATACATTTCATCAACAATAGGAATGTTTTCACGGTTTTTTTATAACATCTAATGTTCTACAAAACCGATAATGTTATTTCATTGTAGTAATATGTAAGAAACTGTGTGAAAAACATAAAAACTGAGGTTAAATAGATGTCATATGTGTATGACAATAAGCCGCAAAGGGTTAAAATATATAATAATGGACATAATTGAAGAGTTCTAAGTTTCCTATTGATATAATATATTATAGGACCGTATATGTAATAACACAAACTACAGAAATCAAAGCCTTAAACGGTCTAGCTGGATCTTAATGCTTGTATGATTCTTATGTGAATTTATATATTACGTATGTAGTCCTCAGAAACGCCTATTGATTTAAAACAAACAAATCAACAAAATTTTTAATTTATATAAATGTTATTATTTTCCGTAGAATGAGAATGAGAAAGTTGTATTAAAATTTTGGCACTGCAAACATCAAAAAGTTTTAATTTTTTAAAAAATTTTGTTTCTTTCTCTCTCTCAGTATAAAAAATATAAATCTTAAAAATATAAATTCTAAAGCTTGATGTTAGTACGAACAATAACGTTATTCTTATAGATTACAAATTTTATTGATTCATATTTTTCAGATGAATACAAATTCTTCAATCATTTTAAGGTAGAATAATATTGAGCTTAGAAGCTTTTATTAATTTATACATATATGAATATAAATACGAGACTCGTTTATGTAAAACAATACTACAATAAAGAAAAAAGAGCACAATAAAAAAGTGTTATATAAAAATGAACATAAATTTTATTTAAAACGTAACGGTATTGGATCAGTTTCGACTTATCAAGTCTTTTTCCACCAAACCAAAATAAATAAATTATGAAATATATAAAATATAGTTCATAAATGAATAAAAAATTGAACAATAATTAAAAACTTCAAAAATGAACGAGGAGGGAAAAATCACAAGACCCATGTCCAAGTAAATGCACACAACAATAACCCAGGTAACAGATTGTCGTTATTTTGACGTCAATAATTAGTTATTTTAAATTATTGACGTCATGTGACCTATTTAAGATGTAATAATGACGTCATCTTTTTGACCCATTAATGACGTCATTTATTTATGACGTCTTTACAACGTTATACTTAATGACGTCGAATAAATGGCCAATTGTCGACGTACTAATAACATTATTAATGATCACTTAATAACATCATACATTTATTCCGTTAATAATACGAAAATAATAATGTATTTTTGATGTCAGCTTATGACGTTGTGTGAATGACAAGAAATATAAGAATTGTCATTTTTACGATGTTTAGATTTCAAGGATCAAGCTTATTCCCAAGTAGCAAGATGTCGTCATTATGACGACGATTTAAGATCATTTTTCGTCATTTCATGTCAGTGGATTTAAATAATGACGTAAAAGGAACGTGACATTCATGACGACATATTACCGTTATAAATATATCGTCATTTTATCATCATTTTTAGGTCATATTTAATGAATAATCAATAAACATAATGCGTGGAATAACCCAATATTTAGAGTGACGCCTGTTCGATCACTTTGCGATTAATCATCAGCCACTCACAGCGCTTGTACAATTGCACGCAAAATACACTGCCAGTACTGAAAATTTATAGTATACGTAACATACACTATAGATTATCAGTACTAGGTCACGTGGTCAAAATTGGCGAATATCAAACGTCAATTTTGCTCGCGTGGCCTGTTTTGAAATGTGGCTAAAAATGAACCGTGCGTTAGCATGATAAAGCCTGTTGCACAATACGTCGTATGTCGGTGTCGTGAACAGTATGCAGTAAGAATGAACCTATCACAGTCGAATATTCTCCTCACTTTCGACTTGATTGGTCAATTCTTACAACTACAACCACTTACAACTACGCTTACGACAACTATTGTAGAATAGGCATCAACATGAAATTAATATTTGCAAATGATTCAGCACCTCAAAAAATCTTAAAAATGTATAAAAAAGTTCCATCGCTTAGGCCAAAATTGGATTATTTTATCCATTGTTCTTTTTATTACAATATTTTTATATTATGTATATAATATTAGTGAAATTACCTAGCTAAAGGAGAATTAAGCTGGGTAATTTCATTAATACATATACATATAATATATGTACATTTAAGACGACAAAATGACGGCATATCTGTGACGAAAAATATACGTATCCAGGAAACAAATGACGTTATTTTGACGTCAAAATATCGTCAGCTTGCTACCGTCAATAACACGAAAGAATGAGGTATTTTTGACGTCGACTTATGTACCTGTAACAAATCCACGTCATTTTTAACGTCATATTTGTCATAAGAATGACTAATTAATGACGTTAAATAGACGAGACACCTTGCTATCTGGGAAGATAATCTAAATCTATTAAAAATATAATAGACATTATATCGAACGTATAATATAAGATAGAAATAAAATGATTGTTGCATGTTAAATCCTGTGTTGAAATCGGTAGTCTATTTTTCAAGAATTTTTTTTAACAAACAAATTGTCAAACTTTGTTTGATACTAAAATTTAAAATAATAAGAATGAAATTTATGTTTATATGTAGAGGAAAGTCACCGATACCGACGTGCCACTTTGTTTTTAGACAATAATTCTTAAACAAAAAGTAAAAATACAACTTCAAAAACATAAATACAAAGTAAAAAGTATCTTCTATCAGATAGTATAAGCAATTTTTATAATACTGTTTACAATTTTGCAATAATTCAGTTTTTCGTAAGTTATGCAAAAATGAGCGTCTGACAAAATGGGCAATAATACCAACATTCCTATTTTATAAATAAAGATATACCCTATTCTGTAAAGAAAACTAATTTATGAAACTATAAACATTTAAAATGACATAATATTATCAATAATACAGTCACTATTATTTTAATTACGCAATTTGCAAAAGAACACCGTAAGAATTTTCTTCTCGGATTCATATAATTGGTTTTTAGCTGATTTGGTATAGAAATAAGCCACACATATATGAATTATGAGTTTGTACTTCTTTAATTAATTAAACAGATCATGATTTTATTAGTATTAATAAAGTGTAGTTAGTTTCTAAGAAATAAGGGGGTGTCACTTTTGGAAACCTATGTCAGTATCGGCGACTTTCCTCTATATATTCGACTTTTATTATTTTAGGCTCTCTTTTTTTATGTAGTATTGCTTCATACATATAATGTAAACATGAATGAATGTTTATAATCCAAGATTAAAAAATTCTATATTTATATATAGAGGAAAGGCCCCTATTATGAGATACCGAGTTTATTTTGGATAAATGCTAAAAATCTATGAGCAGAATTAAAAAAAATAACAGGTCATTTTGAAAGGAATTTAATAAGCTTTAAAATAATGTTATGTAAAATTTAATTCAAATTTTATTTTTTTTTATAAATTGTAGAAAAAATATAAAAAATGAGCAACTCGCAAAGTTAAAAAATTGTGCTCCTAATATGAGATGTCCCGAGAAATCAATAATAAAACGCAAAGCACATCAGTATTGCAATTTAAAAAACTTTATTTAATGTTTCTAAAATATAAATAAACACAGCCAGTGCACGTGCAAAATGAGTTTTCGATGCATTGTACTTAGCTGACTCGGCTTCAGATAGTTGGAACCAAGCATCGCAGAAACAGGCATTCGATGTTTATTTCGATTGTCCTTTTTATTATTGTACAATAACATTTATACTTCAGCAACGATTTTCACTATAATATAGGAGCATTGGTTATTTCATGTTAGAAATACTCTAGGTATCTCATATTACGATTTTCATGCCTTATGGTTTTATGATCATCAAATCTAACTTCTGTAATTAAGCAATTCAACATATCACGTATTTTTCTATTAATACGATCTTACTCTATCACCACATGAAGAATTTATTGCCAAATATTCACTTATTAAATGATAAACAAGGTTTAAAAGCTCATCTCGACGAAATTTGAAGACATCTAAATTCTAAAATCTTTTTTTGCAACTACTACAGGCACGATCTAATAATGAATTTTCCATTAAATAGTTTTCAATCTAAGAACAATAAATTCATGGTGGAACCAACAGATAGCATTTATTAGTTTAGCGGAAACGCCGCTATCTCACATTAGGCGCCTATCTCATAATAGGGGGCTTTCCTCTACGTACCTATAGCTTTTCTTTCAAAAAAAATCATAAAGTTTAACCTTGAAAATTGTTTTTTAAGAACCTTTCATAATAATTAATCGAAACACACGGACTCTCTGAAAATACACAACCGAAAACTCAGCAATGTATGCGTTTGGAATACGTAAATTTTCATTCAAATGGAATTCATATGCTATTAAAAAACAATTGATATATCATGCTCTTTTGTTACTGGAAGTTGGATGCGATGATTTGTGTATTGATTCACGTTTTCAATGGGAAAATAACGGATAAATCACATTTACGATGGCGGAAAATGTGCAGCGCGACACGAAATATATTCAAATCCGAGTCTCGCTAAGAAAATAATTGTCGCCCGTAAATATTACGAAGCAACAGTTTGTAATTCCCATTCCTTATGGTCTCGGTTTCTATCTTACGCAAGTAAACTCCATAAAATAACCGCTCTGATAATTATAATCAGCCGTTGCCTCGATACACCTATCGTTGATTGTAGGAATTAGCCATGGGAATCTGGCGCGTGGAGTAACAGTCTCTAATTGTACGCGATTGTATTTAGGCCGATATTCATATTCCAGTTTTTATTTTAAGCAATATCTTAAGATGCTAATGCGGCTTTCTGATTAATTCATAACATCTTAAGACTGTACTTAAGATAATGTTAAATATAAGAATCAACTATAAATATCGGCTTTACTTTCGATACTTGCCGCGATTGTGCTTTAAGCAGGGATGTCAAAAGATGTTTTTTTTTTAAGAACAAAATATTGTTTTTTTTAAACACATATTTTTAATACTTCATACATTTAAATAGTATTATAAAAAACCGGTGTTTTTTAAATAGTATTATAAAAAACCGGTGTTAAAAGCACCGATTAAGCGTGTTTTAAATAACTTAAGATATGATTTTTACTAACTCAGCTTTAAGGATGTACAGGCGTCATTTTTACAAATGCGTTAATATTTATATAATAACTTATGTTTATTCTAAGATAATTTTACGCAACAAATATCTAGCGTTGACTCCAACTGCCCATTGTCGTTTATACATTTAGTTTGATTATTTGAAGAGTCCATAGATTGCAATTTCTTCATGTGTATTGTTAATATTTATATTTTAAACAAACTATATATACATAAAAATTGTGTTCAAAACATTCCGTTTCTTGAACAACACATTTTTATAGTTTATTTATTTTATTTGTTATTATTTTTATTGTTATAAACTAAAATTTAAAAAATGTTAACAAAAATCCAAATTTTTTTTATAAATACTTTAACCCTCAATTACATAAATGGATCATTTGAACCCAGGTGAAAATTTTAGTCGGTCGCTATTTTTGTACGCTATTTTTGTAATATTGCAGAGTTGAAGTGAGGAGGTAAAACTTGGAACATTTCTCTGTCGATCGCCGTGATGCAATCATTTTGTTGTTGTCTTGATGCTAATTGTGATGCAATAAAAATTTGGCTTGAATGACTTGAACTTATTAAATGTAAATTCGACAAATTTTTGCCGGAAGTGTAAATTCGTTTTTATTAAGTGTTTATTAGTGCTGTATTCAAGTATATGTGTTGTCTTCTTAAAATTATAACATATATTCATTTTCAAAAAAAACATTTTTGCGAGAGAGGCATCTTAGTGAAATAATTGTTCTATTTTCTCGGAGCTATAAAATCGTGAGTAAATAATGTCGAAATCGTTATATATTTGATACAAAATCTTTTTATTGCATTTTTAAAGAAGAAAATGTGCCCGACATACCTCCGATATCATTATTCTGACCATATATAAAAATACCTCTATTTCATTCGTGCAAATAATTACACTTTTTGGAATGAATTAATATAACGTATTTTTTTTATTAAAGTTCGTATTTTCCTGTTTCTAAAACACAACTTATTTTTATTTGCACCTTCTTTTATCATAAAGATATAATTTCTTGAAAAAGAAAAACTGATTATTGCACTCCTTCAAATTGTTCTTTAATATTGTTTTCATTTTTTAATATTCTTTAATATTCTTTAATATTTCTTTAATATTTTTTGGTATAACTTTTTCAATTATCAAAAAAACCTTTTTATGTTTTTAATATTTTGATTTTATATATTTTGGCATTTCATTAGAAAAAAACATTTGCAATTGAGATTTATAATAATTACAGAGCCAGTAAAAAAACGCGTTAGATAACTTGGACCCAGACATGTAAATTAAGACTCTAAAACGAGATATGTAAATGAGGGTTAAATATTGAAAATAACTTACATAAAGTTTCATTGTGATTCACTGATTAGTTACAAAGATGTAGAACAAATAAGTATTTTATTTATTTACTGGACGACTAGTTCATGCATCGCAATATAACTTTACATAAATAATACATAAATACATAATGTACTTATACATAAATATATAATGTACTTATATTAAAAAATTGAGATTTTTGTTTCATATATATACAGTTTGATAATTAATGAAAAATCTTTTGCATAGAGGCAAAATGGATTAAACTGAGAAGAAAAGTCCTCTACAATTTTGCAATTTTTGCAATAGTTAACAAGATATTAATTGCTAAAAATTGCCGAAAATTGATATTAAATCATTTTTTACTCAAAAACTATCAACTTTACAGAAAAACTGTAAGAGACATCTCTATGAGAATATAGTAAACAATTTTTGTCTCTTGCAGGTTTTCTGTAAAGCTGGTAGTATTTGAGTAAAAAATTATTGAAGACTAATTTTCGACAATATTTAGTAATTAATATCTTGTTAACTATTACGAAAATTGTAAAATGGCAAAGGACTTTTCTTTTCAGTTTAGTCCATTTTGCCCCTATGCAAAAGATTTTTCATTAATTATCAAACACCCTGTATATAATATAATACATATATATGTAGTATATATTTCATATATATGTAGTATATACACACACATATATATATATAATACATTTCCATACATTTTATTAGAACATAAATTTAAAAGAACTAGATACTATTTATTAAAATAACTTATGATCCAGGTAGTAAACCGTCACAAATTTGTTATATTTAAACTTGATTTAGAATAATCTGTAATTTTTTCATAATTTTGTTATTATTTGTAATATCACCAATATATCCTAAGAGATAATATTATGATGCACGGAATTGTAGTGACCAACCGTCCCGAATTTTGCGGATTATCCCAATTTTCAGCTCTCTAAATACTGGCGTTCTAAAAGAATTCTAGACGGGAAGAGAATTCTAGAATGGGATTGATTTTTTTTTTAAATTAATTTTACCAAATTAATTTTATCTAATTATTTGCATCCCTCAGACAGTACTTTTATCTTAAACATTTTTCCGTATCTTTCATATTTTTCGAAATATTTGACGTTTAAAATTGGTCACTCTTATACATCTAATTTATTTAATTTAATTAAGGGAATGCTAGAGTGGTGAAATTGTCGGAACTTTGCAGATCGATATAAATCTTCGAATTTACTGAATCAAAAATGCTTTTACAGGATTAAAGTAGACGTAAAATTTGGTAGTGCTGCAATAGACTTTATACAAAATCGAAAAAATGTTAAAAACTTACATTTTTTTCAATTTGTCACCTGACGTAGATGTTTCCTTAATACAAAAGTTTTACAGCTCGTCTATACTATCTGTATACTATGAACCTATCTATACTATCGATCTCGATCAAGTTCGGTCATCGCTCCAGCATCCCCTTAATATTACAAGGTATTTTTGTAATTCAACGTATAGCAAAAAGTCCTGGATTTTTTGGTTGTGTCTACATATTTTAAGGTGAAACTGGTCAAGAGTTGGTCACACTACTGTTTACGCGAGTGTAGACGGGCGAATGATAGCGCAGCAACTTTGTGTATACAATTGCGTGTACGATATATACGATATGAAAATAAACGCCGAGTGGTATGTACTGGCTAGTACAGTATAATCGTATTTAGTAACTAGTATTTGGTTAAAGTATTATGAAATAAATATACGCTGAATTTTTTCTTCTGTTTCTTGTGTTCTCTCTAAATTAATACTTCGGAGCTCACGATAGATCTACTATATCTATTATAAATGTCAAAAATATCAAACAATTCAATTTTCTTTATGTTACATCTGCAAATTTGGATTATTTTATTCAAATATATTTACAATTATAATATTAATTTTTTATGTTATTTTGGTTTCTTGAAATTAATTAAAAAAATAATGTCTTTGGACCCAATTTTAAACCTCTTTATCAAAAATGTCAAACATTTCAATGACTACATTTACACGGCACCCTTAATTGGGTTTAATAACATTCGTAATTATGAAACTGACCAATCACAGTCGTTCCATTCTTCCGAAGAACAGTTATGATTGGCCAATTTCATAACTACAGATGTTATTAAATCCGACTAAGCGTGCCGTGTAACAGAGGTCAATGTTCTTTATGTTACATCTGCAAATTTGAATTATTCTTATTAAAATGTATTTAGTGTTTATTTTTTATGTCATTTTGGTTCTTTGAAATTAATTAGTTAATTACTTTTAATTAACATTTGAAATTAATTAGTTAATTACTTTTAATTAACATAAATGAAATGAGTTTTATAGATTCGATAACTGTATTACAAATTTCAGTTTCGGAGAATTAATTTCAGTGATCAAACTGTTATTGGATCACCAAGCCTTTGTTGTATATTTGAAGGAAAAGATTTATTTTCATCAAGAAAATATTTATCGTTATTTCCATCAAATTTTATCGTCGATTTATTATTATTTATCTTTATTAGATAACGAAACGACGTAATTTTAATAAATCAAGAATTTTTTGGTTAATTTCAATAAATCAGTAAAATAAAATTTAATCTCGTCGCAAAAAATGACTTCTTGTCTATTTCAGAATTTTACTCTCCTCTAAAAATTTTAGAAAAAGAGAAATACAATAATAAATTGTAATTTATATTTTGTGGAGAAAATGCAGTTGCGCGCGGATGTGAGCGTATAAATTCCCCGCGGTATAACGGTCTCAACTTTAATCGTTTATAACTCGAAAACTATTGTAATTCCTTGATGTTATCGAGATTTTTAAACATAATTAATCTCTAGGATATTAAAGAATTGTACGACGGTTGTGGGATTTTGTATGAAATGAAAGGTGCGCTCTCTCTCTCTCTCTCTCTCTCCCCCCCTCCCCCCCCTCTCTCTCTCTTTCTCTCTCTATTGGAAAAACTGTATTACAACAGTAGTAAAACAGATTAAAGTTATTAAAGCATAATATCAGATTTGAGACATCTTAACTTGAAAAGCTGTAACGTCTAATGAATCAGTAAAATTTTTTTACGACAGAATAAAAACGGCTTGTTAAGGAAAATCAATTATTATCATTAAGTAATTACGAATATATGTATATACGTATATACAAATGCATTCATATAGGACATATAGATAAATAAATAGCGGAAGAAAAATGTATATTTTAACTCCATTTAAAATGAAAAAGTTAGTTCCACATGGATAAATATTTTTTTTGTTTCTTTATTCGAGATACATTAGCTATTCACAAAAAAAATTTCCATACAGAAACGTCAAGTAGGTATTAAGTCCATAAACGAAAAAGCATATGTATAAAACAAAGATAAAGCAACGGCTTTAGATACATCGAACGGCACTGTATTTCCGAAGAAACGCAACTCAATGTAGATTTCGTCATCTTAGAAAATCTAAGTTTACCTTTCAACCTGCAATGTAAAAAAACTACGCCAGGATGTCTACTTCATACAAGAGAAACGAGTAAATCATCTACTCAGTGACTTCTCTACAAACGTGGTTGCAAATTCTCGAAATTCAGTAGAAAGATACACTCGCGCGCGCATAGAACGTAAAAAAGGCAGAGAACAAGAACGGTATTTGGCCGAAGGTAACGCAAGAAGAACCTACGAGCAGAGGGTATCCTTTGCCCCCACACGCTTCTCGGTAGAAACTCCTAGACTCCGTGCTTGCGGTCCGCTGCTGTTAGTCCGAATTTCGTCGTTTAGTTCCCTGTATCGCATTAGGTAGGAGTCCCGTCGTGGTGAGGATAGGGAGGATGTAGAATGGAGAAGAGGAGAGTAACGATGTTGGAGATCGAGGGGATGGAGAAAGGCGAAAGCTCGCAGGGTTGCAGGGTGGTAGCGGCGATGGTAATGACGGCGGCGAGCGATGGCGAGGAGAGGGTTGAAGGGATGGAACAAGGGTGTGTGTGTGTGCGTGTGTGTGTGTGTGTGCGCGCGCGCGCGCGCGTGTGTGTGTGTGTGTGTGTGACGAGGGCGCACCACAAGCACGAAAGTTGGGAAAAAGCCAAGGAAGGGGTTGTGCTTGATGCGGGAGCCAGTCGGAGGGCGCAAGCTCCGAGTCTTCCTGTGCCCTCCCACTTGGTCGCGCGATAGGTGGAGCTTTCCTACCCGCCAATACATGTCCCGGGGAACGCGTACTCGCTCCCGAACGGCGCGAGTTCGCGAGTAGTGCCGAGCCGCCGCCACCGCCACTGTCAGTCCTTCCACATCCACACGAAAACGCGCGTCCCACGGTGGTGGCACCGTGGTGTGTGGTGGCCTCTCGGCGCCGGCTCCGCTGCTGCTGCTACCGTGCCGTGCGTAGCCTGATCAGGTCAGGAGGGTTGTTAGGGTCCCCGATGAGAGGATAACGCGCGCGCGATAAGGTCGCGGAGCACCACCCGCGAACGTGAGCGCGACTGCGGTGACATAATTGCCGATGAAGGGTGGCCAGGAGTCCATCGACGGGATATATGTAGGGATGCATGATCGAGAGGGTTGGGTCGGCAGGTGAAAATTAGCGCGGATTCACGTCGCGCGTCGATGGTGTGCTATGTGCGCGGAGAGAAATGTCGGTGAACGTAAGAATAGTTCTGCTAATGTGGACCGATGTGCAGGGGAAGGTCGGTTACGTAGCAGCGCGAAGAGAGTGAATCTCTGTTATTTCGGGTCTGATAAAAGCGCGTTGTGTATCGCATTGACGGCGTATGGGAATAATCTAGTAATTATTGCGTGTCAAAGAATATTCTGATGATGGCGGAAACTTCATATCATATTATAGCATTCATGAAAAAAATTTGATCAAAATAAACTTTCTCCAATTTCTTCTAAAACGAAGAAAATGTCTCGATTACGATCGAGGAGTGATCGCGTGATGGTATTTCAAATGGTACAACACAGTATGTATTAATTTTTCATTTATATTGGCATGTCTAAAATTACGCGAACTTTAATTATTTTTTGTAAAAGTTTGACTTACGATTATGTATCTGTCATTGTAATAAATAAATTTGCAACTGAATTTGTTTCTTCTTTAATTTGCTCTTTATTGGCGGTGCACGTACGTTATGTCACAAACATAATCAGTTATATTTTTTTAATTGTATATGAGACAAGTTAATGTCATATAGAGAATTTATTATCAAACAAGTTAATTTCTTAGCTCTTTTCTATTTTACGCTGCATCAAACAAGTTAATTTCTTAGCTGTTTTCTATTTTACGATTGTTACATGATAATTTAGCATACTTTCATAAAATTATTTTATTATTGTAGAAAAGAATTCTTTAAAGATCGATAAAGATGCAAAATTCTTCATAAACTGGTGTGTATCATTGCATAATGAAACGATGTAAACGTCATTATATGTTGAGGCACCCAAATTAATCAGTGTGTACAGAGCTTCTCGAGCTTCCAATAACTAAGCTGCTCGAACACATTATGGAATTATACATGTAGGAACAAGATTTTATGAATTTATGGATTTGCTGAATTTACGGATTTATCGATTGCGCGACATTTCATTATTGCGCTGATAAGAAATTCGTGAAAATGAAATGACATCGTAATAATAAATTATACATATATTGAGCCGTCAATGAGTGAATTCGTGAGAAATACAAGTTTTATAATGTCAAGGAAAATTATACTTATATAATTTAAAAAACGCATTATTACACACTAGTGTAATTTCTTAATTACTAGGTACAGTAATTTTTAGAGATTTTAAAGAGGCAATATATGTACGTCAGTAACGCTTAAAATTATTTTTGATAATAAATAAAAAATAAAAAGGTATAAGAAGATAAAATGTAAACGGAATACGAACAAAAATTACTAAACAGAAAAAATTTGAAATAATGATGACAAATTGGTGCATATAAAATATATGATGTTTTGCATCAAAAAGGAAACAAATGATTAACGTGAAAAATTTATGTGAGAAGGCTTGTGATACTTGAGGACATAAATTAAAACTTTTTTATCACGGTGTAAAATTATATATATAACAACAAAGGAGTAAACAATCATGAACAGTTTTAATTAATGTGAACGACGTTACTGGAAACGAGCCAAAATTTGTCACTGAATTGGTTCTATCTGTGTTATATTAAAGCAAAAGACTTACTATATTTGTAAGTGTGATTTATTCGTGCAATGTAGTATTTCTGTAACACTTTTATTTATAATCGTTCGAAATTAACTTCTTTTTTCAAGAAATACATCGCGATAGATGGAAATTACCTCCGAGTGAAGCGCTGCTAAAATGTCGGGTGTGTCCATACTGCGTGTGTTATCAAGCGATAAAAAGAGATTATGCTCATAAAAACACACACATAACTTGAAATATTTTTAAACAATTATTATGATGTATGTTTACGGTAAACCGAAAATCTAAACAACGACGAAATTTGGAATAAAGTTTCGGTATTAGTATCCAGTGGCATAAAGATAAAAAATATTATTTGCAAAGGAAAGAGAAAAAATGTATAATTTATAATATATCTTCAAAATTCGGTCTCTTACTTTCGTGCACCTGTTTTTTATACCGAGTTTTAAAATGCGAGTTAGATTTTTATTCACAAAATCGCGCGAATCTTATTTTACTTCACATTTTTGAAATGTTTGAACGTCGTACAACACATTATCCCGTTAAAAAAATCTTTCTTCACTGAAAAATTTTAGTTCTGAACTTGTATAATTGATTGAAACGTCCTTAAACCGTTTTTATTAATTACAGTTTGTTTTCGTTCTATCGAAGTTCAATAAACTGCATGTCGCGGAACGATACCGAAGACGACGCGTGAATAAATTGCTCTTTGACGACATCAATGACATTTTAATCATTGCCTTGCGTTACACTTAACTCTCTCTTCTACAATTTTGGTGTATAACGTATACCGTGTCAGGCAAGTAAATTTAGGTAATGAGACTTTCCAAACATGTTAGCATGAGCTCTTGTTTGCCAGATGCGCTAACACATAAATTCCTGTTTGCCGCAGCGTATAGTACCTAGCTAGGAAATATACTTCAGCGGATGCTTGCGAAGTACTTCGAAATACCTTATGAATGTAGACCGATTTCTCCCGTGTACATACGATTTGTGAATAACAGTAATATTATTCTGTATACACGTACAGCATGTAAGGCTTTAATAGGACTTATCGAAAAAATAAATTTTAATAAAGTTATATTTTTGAAAACTAATAATATTGGTCAACAAGATTTCGATAATACTATAATAAAACCTACAATTTGTGCTTCGTTGTTTTTCATTAAAAAGTTTCTTTGTATATTATCTGATATTCGAAATAACAAAATAATTCGTAACAGGCGTCATTTTTGTATAGAAAAACGTGTTTCAACTTTTTGAATATCAAATATGATGTATAAAAAGACTTTTTTTGAAAATCTAAATATGACGAGTTTTTTTCGTAGATATTGTATAAATATATCAAATAAATTTTGTTATATGTATAGCTGTTGTATCATGAAAGTAAACCGCTTACAAAAACTTTAAAGAAAGCTTATATCTTATATTTTAAGTGTCAAATTGGAAATCAGAATAAAAGTTAGATTTCTCATGTGCGCTATATACGTTGTTACATATCTCTTGTCATATCGTTGAAAGGAAAGGAGCGAAAACTTTAAATCCATCTCGCGAGTAAAAGTGATTGAAAGTTCATTTATTTAATTATAAAAAAATAGTCTTTTTATGTTGTCTTAAAGATGCTTATTAGCATCAGTAATATTAAATTGCGTGACATTTTTTATTTGCAATATTACACGCATTCCAGTTTCAGTTTAAGACTATGTTTTAAGATCAACAAATCGGCAAACAATTTGTTTGAACTAAAAATTATAAAAATTCATGTTGAAATATTATTAAGTGCCAAGACTCGCCTTGGCTAAATATGTGAATCTCTTTACTTATTTATGTTGACAAATTTTTTATTTGTCGACCAATGTAATTTCAAATATTTCCTATCTTTCAATTAGTTTTAGATTTTTTTTTGTGGCTACACTCTACACTGCGAAATAATTAGCATGCCAAGAGAATAATAATAATAATCAGTCAGGAGAAATAATATGACCTTTAAAATGTAAATATTCTATATAGTACATATCTCCAAGGAATGTTCCTATAAATGTCCAAAGACATTCTACTGAGGATGTTCCCAGAACGTTCCCAGGATATTCCCTCTGATAAAGTGTACTGTATGCCATGGAAAGAAAATTGATTTGCAGCAATTAATAAACTAGAATCGAGACAGAGCCTGCGTATATTGGCAAACGTCAAACTTAATATAAGTAACAAAATAAATACGAATTCTTAAGTTACATAGTAACTAAGTTTTAAAGATACATCGGTCGTTACGTATAAAGAAATTCTCCGTGTCGTAAAATACTCTCGTACAGCTTTTGTATTCTAGAAATATGATCTTTAGGTAACAACGGATCTTACACGGGTTGCGAACCGCGTGATCACACGAGAAAGGTGTGCTGCCATCGAATTTTCTCTTCAGTCGGCTTTCAGCCGGTAGATCGTTACCATCGATTCCGTCGTCGATCGCTCCTCGTGCGTATTTGAACTATTGAACAGTCGCTCGTCGACTCCACATCACTTGACGCGCATCAAGAGCTGCAAATATCTCGTCGACGTATCAGTATCTTTTTATTCCAAATATTCTTCTCGTGTCGTCTAAGATTATAAATCCAAATAAAAACATTTATCTCAATGTTACATTCTTATTTAGATCGATTCTGTCATTATCAAGTCTTTTTCATTGCCGACCCATGATTTTTCTTCCGACGTTTAAATACATCGCGTTAAAGTCTTTTAATTCACAAATCGAGATTTCTTTCAAGTCGCATTGCACGCATAATTATCGAGAATAACTTAAAATTTAAATTAGCCAACGTATCGTAGTTCTTGTTACATACAAATTAAAGATCATTGTGGTGACTGACGGGATTTGTCCGTGGAGAAGATCAACGCGAGGCTCATTCGAGGTGTTCTTTTCGAATTGCAGATCGAATATAAGTGCGCGCGTGTGGTTCGTGTGTGTGTACATGTGCCATCATCACCGCCGTCCGCAGCAGTAACGGAAAAGAAGAGAGCTCGACCCGCAGTAGCTGGAACCACCGAAAAATGGACGCGACGCCACAGCGAGTTATTTCCGGTTTGCTTTTGTTCTCTCTCGCCACATTACACCTCGGTAAGTCCCTTCGATTATTATAACGGTCAACGAGCAGAATGCCATTGTCGAACGTATGACGGAGTATACAACATCATGCCAGTCCAGAGAAATCAAAGATTTGTTTTTTACTGTATATTAGGCTGCGCTCAGAAGCTTCACCGAGTTCATCCAAGTATCATTTTATCCTTGTTCACCGAACATTAAACAAAATGATATATGCACTGAGGAAAAAATTGTTTATTTGACTATATTGATTTAGTTAGTCCTTATTTTTTTCAATGAATAATATATACGTATACATGTATTCTTCATCGAAAGAAATTAAGACAAACTAAATTAATTTAGTCAAATAAACAATTTTTTTCTCAGCGTAGATACACTCGATATATGATAAAATTTTTTAAAGCAGTCTGGATTAGGTACATCGAAACTTTTCTTCTTGTTTTCGTCAAATTTCAAATGTATATCTTCAATTCAGAGCGCAATTTAAATGACTACATATATAGTAGCATATAAATTCACATTGAATTGTTTAAGTATCTAAGATCCAGCTTGACCGTTAAAGGCGTTTATTTCTTATTAGTTGTATCTAATTCACTTCAAACACAAAGAGTGTACATTAATTTAACTATAAAAAAACAGACCTTAACTTAGATCAAAGAAAAAAATGGCGCATATAATGTAATTCTTGCTTGCTTTCTGGAAGTGTTTCAGGTATCGATTTTCTAACATAAAATATGGTTTTGAAAGAATTTAATTAGAAAAATTGTTTATATGAATTTCTGTAATTTTTTTCTGGTATTGTTGAGAACACAGGACCTCAGACAAAATATATTTTTAATTACATTTTCTCAAAATATTTTTTTTTAATTTTATTTTCTTACTTGATCATTATAATTATGGGATGTATATATAAAATCATGTACTATAACAGTTTATCGTATTTTATTTGTACTTTTGATATTAATCTGAATTTTTTATTTAATTCATGTATCCAGCATAGTTTAGCATTACAGCGTCATAATACTGTAACATTTAGATGGAAATATATACATTATATGAATACGCAAACAGCTATTTTTCCGCATATCGTAAGAGTTAATATATTTATTCAGTTCATAATAGACTGGCATTATGGCGTGTACTCCAAAAGAGTTGTGCAGTCATACATATAATAATTTAAAATGGATTCACGTGCGGTGCATATATCGCGCTGTAGAAGCAATGCAAGTTACCTACAATTATTATTATTATGCCGCCCCCATTATTTTGCGGTAACATTCGTATTTCAAGTCTTGTTATTACAAAGCGGTTTAAATTACGTTGCCTTCCGTTCGTGGCACAAGCGGACGCGGGAAAATTTCCTTGTGGAATACTCGCGCTGGCCTCTCGATCTTCCAAGAAAAAAATACGTGACAATTTCGTAAATTTTGTCAAATTCCTCTGTGTAATCCACGTTAACTCTCTCTGCACAGATTACCTCACAATCGTTATCTGATCAAGCTATTGATAATATATTGTATAAACAGAAATAGTATAAAGACTTAAGATTACATAGGTACCATGAAACGTGAACAAATTGCTGTAAAAATTATCTAGGTAGTAAGTCGATATTTGTCACTATTTTAATGATATTAGACGTCATTTTGACAAATAATAGGGAGTTTTTGCAATAACGTGGGTCCAGATGCAGTGAACGTTAAAATCACGTTATTCTTTTCTCAATTAGTTATTAAGACGAAGATAACCTGACCTTAGCGTTCACCGTATTTGGATAAACGGTATTGCAAAAACTCCCTCTATTTTGACGACAAACGATGTCAGCTTGTTACTTGAGTATTGTCATATTGCCCTTCTTTCTAAGGTCAAACGATTCAATATCAATGTTACATTTATATACACGTATACGTATACACGAACGTTAAACGTACATCCGACGAGATACAATCTGAGAGAAGCAAGGACTCAAAATTTAATATAACCATAGGCAATTTACAACCTTGATTTACCTTCTACTGTTACCTCGAGAAGGACGATATGCATTAAATTCTCTTTCGATGTACTTATTCTGTCGGTTTCAAAAAACGCAAGATATTCTTTAAGATTTCCTACATTTTCTGTATTTATTTTTGTAACATTATTATTGAAATTTTACATACGATTTAAAATAAAGAAGTTGATACTTAGATCTATAAATGTCTATATATCAGACTGTTTCATATTTAAAAACGTAAGGCGTGAAGGCGTTTGGCATCTCCGAAAATATCGTAGATCAGAAGAACATTTGTATTACGTTATGAAAAGGAAAGAAAAATGATAATCCTGTGATATCAGATAAGGTCAACGGCCTTATTTCACGCGGCATTTGATCGCAGTAGGAGTAGGTCATTGTTAATCGATAAAAACAATATCGCGATGTCGTGCGAACATTCGTTGCGACTGCGGTAGTAATATGAAAACTTTTAGCGATTTAGAAGGTAATTGCAAAGAGAAAAACGGGGACGCAGTCGCATCTTGGCGATACAACGCGCGAACAGGCGACGGCAAATGCGTCGTCGTAATTGCATAATGGCTACAGTGTGTTCACGCCAAGATACCCGAAGCCCTGGCCTGGTTTTTGCTAGAGGACTTTCACTCGGCATCACTATCTTTCTCTTTCTCCACCTGTCTCTTTCTACCAATGCTGGGTCGCTTTCCGTCTCGTCGCTCGTTTCCTCTCAAACGTCGGTCTCATCGACCGAACTCGCTTTCAAACCAGTTCGCCATCGTCGGTAAATCGAAGGGCTCTGCCAAAATCGTCGGATAATCCATTTCAGCGATTTTACACTGAACACAAAAGCGCGAATAAATCAGCGTTATCATACTATTCCCCCCCGGGAATTCGATTTGTCTTACCTTACTTTGCTTAATACAAAGTAATACCGAGTTATCCATCTCGCGTTTAATAAAAAATAAATTATTATGTATTCAATCTTTTTAGCATTTAAATTTTTTAACCATGTTTGTAGCCAAGAATTATAACGAGCAAAGAGTATCAAAGTGAAACGTGGAATAAGATTTTATATAATCCTATGCTTTTTGATTCTTTAATCTTTATGCAGACACGCTATTTATAACACATATGCACACATACACACAATAACGATATACTTTTTATATACATCTGACATCAATTCTTGATAATAAATGTAATTTTTAAAAAAGTACATGTTATATTTTTTGGACAGACAATTTCACAATACATCATATATACCCAAAGAAAACAATAGGTCACGACAACATCATTTTGATGTCAAAATTGTAACTGATCGAAAAATAACTTTTAATAATTATTTTGATGTCATGACTTTATGTTTTGCTTGGATTTTTTTTTATTAATTTCGTGTAATTCCAAATTTGATAATTAAGATTTTCCTATAATTTATTGTGTTATCATAAACGTTGTATGCAAATTTGTAAATATCATACCATATAATATTGCAGAAATTATAGCTACTTTTTTGTTAGATGTCTAACTATAAACGGATGATATATCTTTAATTAATTAATTGGTATGTAAATATTGCAACTTTTCTTATACTAAATCTAAATTACAAGAATTAGAAGAAATTGAATTGAGAATGCTTCTTTACGAATTACTTTCTAATCAAGTTCTTTTCCTCCTGTATCTCATTTTATCTTTATTTATGGAGTGTTCACTTAATAAACGTACGTTTATGTCGAAATCTTTTTGTAATTAAACTCATTTTATTTTTAAAACAATTTTTTCCCGTATATTTGAACGTTTTTCAGAGAAAGTACATTTTGCGTATTATTTTTATAGAATATTATTATTTTTATACAGAACTGCGGGAATTTTTTTGCGCATGTGAAAAAAACATTGTTTCGTAGTTAACATTGAATAACTGTAAATTACTTTAATTGTAAATTTTATAATCTAGCAATAAAAATTCATAATTTTAAAACTTATTGTAAGTTAGTCTCTCTCAGTTTGCAAGATTCTTCGTTTCTTCAATAGTTAACAACTGAAAAACTATCGATCTCTATTATCGTTTATACATATGTATACAGGGTGTCTCAGAAAATGTGACCGAAACACAGTGGGGACATAGATTGGATCAAGGGGAACAAAACAGTTTTGTACCATTTTGCAGTTAACGCAATATTTAACGAGATATTAACGTTTAAAGATAGGCGAATACGAGCGTCCGACCAGCCTACTGATCATGTACTGCTGCCGGCAGGACGGCCTACCGGGTAGGTTTTAAACGTTAATATCTCGTTAAATATTGCGTCAACTGCAAAATGGTACAAAACTGTTTTGTTCCCCTTGATCCAATCTATGTCCCCACTGTGTTTCGGTCACATTTTCTGAGACACCCTGTATATTAAGAATATATATTTGGTATATAAACTCTGCAAAAAGTGACTGGAATTGAAAATTCATACATTTCATATAAAAATGAATGTTATATACAAACGAAAGTTCAATAAGAGAGATAAATATTTATATTTAACAATACAATTTTGTAGTTTAAATAAAAAATTTCTTAGTCCACTTTATTTATTTAAAAAAAATATGTATCTACTTTTTATTGGTATAATTTTTATCCAGATTCTAAATCACCGTTAAACTTTTTGTATTACTTTCACACAAATACAACATAGAAAAATCTGTAATTTTTTTCATTTTGTTAAAAGATATGTGTAATACATTCTCAAAGAGAATGTTCTACAGCACTCGTAGGGAACTGATCGAGAGGCCAAGAATACTCTATGATAAAAATTCTCGCTGACGATCAGCGGCTCCCACTTCAGAGCACTACGGCAAATTCCAAACGATCGAATTGATGTACACAACGAACACCGACGCACAAGTATCAGCGAGATGAGCGCATGTAGCCTCCAATAAACCCCGGTCAGAACCGAGTTCGATCGCTCTCGAACAAATCTCGAATCGGACAATACCCGACCTCCGTTGGCGCGGTCCGTCCGTTCTCGTTCAGGATAACCCGCGAGGTCTCTCGGGCATACATATACGACTGCATGTTGCTGGCGGGGCATAATACCACGAGTACCCCCCCAGGTACTCGTGCGCTATCAAACACGAGGGGGAAAGAAAGAGTATCTCTATCTGTCTAGCTCTATCTTTCTTTATCTTCTTTTCCTGGGATTATTTCCGGGTCAGCGAGCCTGTCTCGATCACGTTCGTTCCGCGCCCTTACAGATTATACGGGGGTACTTGTTGGTGCGTGGCGCATCCCGAAGCGCAGTCTACCCGTATAAGCTGCGAATTCCCCGGGCGCTGCGCTGCGAGCCGCGCCGCGCTGTCCCGAATCTCCGAGAGACAGCCTGGATATTGCGAATCGTGGCACCGACAATATTTCACGAGAGATCGACCGTTCATCGCTCGACACATCGGCTCATGTTTCACGGATACTTGTTTCTCTGTGGAGAGATTGTACAGGACGTGCCAAAAACCATAATAATTATATCGTATAATAATTATTTATAGTAACGAGAGAAGTAGTAACGATTTTTTTATTTATACTTGGACCGTCTTTCTCTTAATTGTTTTAAAACGTTAAAAAGTGCATTGAGAGAAAAGTGTTTAATATTTGTAACTATAATTGCATGGTAAAATGATTATTGTAAAAGCTTCATTTTTATAATTATTACTGCTATGATGTTAATAATAATAATAATTACATTTATAGTTCTACCAAAAAATACATATAGCAGAAAAGGACTATAATTATAGTTAAATTATGATTATGATAATTACGATAGTTGATCACATACTATGATATGTAAGAAAATGGTTGCAATTATCATAATTATCATATAGAGATATGATGTTTGTGTATATATATATATATGATAATTATATTTAAATTATAATAATTACAACTGTTTTTCTCTCTCAGTTTATATGGACACACACTATAGAAGTTTATTCATCTCTCAAAAAATAATGCTTCAACAAACATTAAAAGCTTTCAATTTATAGCTTTAAATTTATCGCGCGACGCATTTATAATTTAAACTTTGAAAATAAAATCTAATTATTATTTTATTTAATATCTATTAAATGTACTTGTACCAAATCTTTGAAATACATGAGAACAGTTTGGCAGCAATAATTATGGAGGACTCTTCTCGTATTTCGGTTTGAACATGATTTTTATTTTGTATTAACGCGCATAATAATACATGTCATCTTTAACTAAATTAGTTTAAAGATGCAGCTTTAAAAGTCCACAGATATATATTATAATGCTTACTTCACTATCACAAATTAATGTGTGATGGGAACGTTTTTTGCGTCTATACGATTACGAGCCTTCGTGTAACATAACCAAGCATTTATTTTCTCTATTATTCTTTAGTACCGTGAGATTATTATCGAGTCAGTCTACAGTTTACAATGTTCAGCTTGCTCAGCCTCACGGTACGCTACGGTAGTAGTACTCGTCGTAGTAACGTTCGTAGTAAAGCACGTAATGGTACATGTGGAGGCATGGGTTGCGCAAGCGCTGAGATACCTTCATAGATGTACATATACATACATGCATGCGCGCGCGCGCGTGTGTGTGTTTGTGTGTGTGTGTGTGTGTGTGTGTGCTGTGAGCGCTGGATATCCAAAGAGTTTGTGTGTACGTATAACGTCATGTCGTAATATCGTCTGCGCTTTTTCGCGGTGCGAGCAAGTCGTGTCTGATGGTTAATGAGAAAGGGGACGAACAGGCATCGCGATATTATCATAATGCTATCCATTATGAAAAAACTATCGTTTGGCGTACGTGTAACGATTGATTCTCGGAGCATTGCCATTTCTCTGCTTTCTTCTTCATTTATACGAATAAGAGAAATTGCGTGATATGCGAAAATCGTATATTCGTATAAGCAATATGTTGTATAACAGAAATTATGATGTTTGTGTGCATGATCAACTATCAATAGCTTACTTTAGATATTTGAGATACATAATTGTCAGCATTAACATTTTATTCTTTATATTACATTGAAATTAGACATTTTTGTAATATCGTATCTATTTGATATTTTTTATAACATATTAATCACATATACCCATAGATTTTCGTTAATTTATTGCTGTAGAAAAACTTCTTTCTGATTGTTGTAAGTGACAGTAATTAATCTTTCAATTTAATATCTGCCGAATTTGTTCCTTTAATGAATGATATGGAATATAAGAACAGATATGTATCGTATAAATATATTGTTGTCACATTTTCCATTTCATGATAAGTTTGAAATAACGAAATAGTTAATGTATCATTCTACATCGCGTCGTAGTAATTTCATGATAGAAACATTATAGAGTCTATAAAATTGCAAATCTCTGGACTTGATAAGAGCTATTTGTAGGTATGTAATTACCATTCGACAATTACACAAGATCCTATACAAAAGAGAGATTAGATAGATTATTACTTATATATTACTTTTATTATATGATGCCATAATTATTTAGGCATCAAACGGTTACGCACGACACTAAGATACAATTATGCTTCTTTGGAGAACAACAGAGCATTCACGAAGTCTAAAATAATATGGTTGCGTATTTATTCACTTTCTATTTTTATATAGAGTGGTTACGTCTTATGATTTCGACCTTGCGTTCACTATGCACCTTGACACTAATAGAAAGAATTTAATGCTACGAATGCCTGTGGAATTTGAGCAATACATCATCTTTTCTCACGCTTGTGACTTAGATTACCATAAAAATTTGTATCGCTTCCTCAAATTGTGAAATTTTTAAAAGAAGAAAATGTTATTATCTATTGCTTGTCATTGTAAATAATTTAATGTTAACTATACAAATCGAAGAACTATCGATAAATTCTAATCAATAACATAAAAAATTTACTATATACATACGAAGGTAATAGAATTAATGAAATAAAATTTTACATATTAAACCAATCTATAGAGGAAAGCCCCCTATTATGAGATAGGCGCTCAATATGAGATAGCGGCGTTTTTGCTAAACTAATAAATGCTATCTATTGGTTCCACCATAAATTTATAGCTCTTGGATTGAAAACTATTTAGTAGAAAATTCATTATTAGATCATGCCTGTAGTCATTGTAAAACAAAATTTTAGAATTTGGATATCTTCAAGTTTAATTGAGATGAGCCTTTAAACCTTCTTTATTATTTAATACATAAATATTTGGCAATTAATTCTTCATGTAGTGATAGAGTAAGGTCGTACTAATAGAAAAATACGGGATATGTTGAATTGTTTAATTACAGAAGTTAGATTTGATGATCGTAAAACCATAAGGCATGAAAATCGTAATATGAGATACCCAGGATATTCCTAATATGAAGTAACCCATGCTCCTATGTATAGTGAAAGTCGTTGCTAAAGTATAAATGTTATTGTACAATAATAAAAAAGACAACCGGAATAAACGTCGAGTGCCTATTTCTACGAGTTCTGGATATAATCTATCGCATGCTCATTTTTCGCGTACGCTGGCTGTGTTTGTTTGTACTTTAGAAACATTAAATAAAATTTTTTAATTGCAATACTGATATACATCGTTTTACTATCGATTTTTCAGGGCATCTCATATTAGGAGCACAATTTTTTGACTTTGCGATTTACTCACTTTTTACATTTCTTCAATTTTCAAAAAAAATGGAATTTGAATTAAATTTTATATAACGTTATCTTAAAGCTTATTAAATTCTCTTCAAAATGACCTATTATTTTTTTTAATTCTTCCTATAAACTTCTATATATAGCATTTACCCAAAATGAACTCGGTATCTTATAATAGAAGCCTTTCCTATACATATAAATTTTATTATTTTAGAATTGTATAAAATTTATTTATATTACTCTCTCAACTTGAAATTGATCAATAAATAATAACAAACAATATATAGGGTATCCCCTAATTATTCATTCAGCGCTTATGTCAGGTAGAACGAACTAAACTGAATCGTAAAGTTCTTTACCATTTTGCAATTTTCGTAATTTTTTTTAGTTATCCAATGTGCAGAATGTCTAAAGTCGACGCATAAGACATCTTTAAGAGTTCTTTATGAAACACCTTCAATATTTCATAAAGAACTTTGGAAAATATCTTAAAGTTGTCTTATGTGTTGATTTTACCCTTATTCGACAATCTTTAGAAATTATCTCGTTTTTCGAAAATTACAAAATAGTAGGAGTTTTTCAACTCAATTTAGTCCACTCTGTGGACTACAAGCGCTGTGTCAATAATTAGAAGCACCCTGTATACATCATATTTAATAATTAAATATCGCTTACTTTAAAAATAATACAGCTTAAGAAACACAATTTCGGATTATTACCATAAATTAGTTAAGCAAACATTATCTTATCACTTATTAAAATTGAACTTATTAACTTAATTTTATGAAAAATCATTTAAATCATGACAAAGGGTGATTTGGGGTGATTCTTTAAAAATATTTTTTTAAAGGTTGTAAAATGACAAAAATGACAAAAATGAAAAATTGAATAATATTAAGATTATTCTTTATGTGATTAATCAATAATTTTCAATCAAGTTGAAAGATAGGTTTTTCCTTTTTTTAATTAAACTTAATTTTTTTAATTGTATCACTTTGAAGTAAGGAAATGATATTCTAATATAAAATATTATTTGTCTCCGTTTTAAAATCGCGGAATGGCAGTTTCGGTGTTCTAGCTCGAATTTATTGATATAAAAATTGCAAAAGTTACAGTACGGTGTCCCACATGTACAGCAGGGTGCACTCTATGTAATTGGAGTCGGTAAGCGGGATACATTTAATGCGTGTACTTGTTGCTCGATCGCCAGATGTGCGATTCCCAGTGTGGCATTTATATGGGCGTTGAAAGTGATGAACATACGGCGTCGGCCATCCCCAAATTCTGCGGCTCAAGCTTAATCGATGTAAATGGCCGATTTGAAAGAGAAAGAGAAAGAGAGGAGGGGAAAAAGAAGAAAGAGAAAGCTGCCTTTACTCGTTCTTTTTTACCATTAATCGTCACAATCTGTCGTAATTTTCCACCTGTGAACAACCGCATTACGGAAATCGCATCGTTCTTTGATCCGGTTCGAATCCTGAACAAATCGTGAAATTTGCGATCCTCAATTTCATCACAGTACCTTTCTTCAGAATTTCTGTAATCGCAGACATTCGTTGATCATGTATTAAAATTAAATGATTCCGCGATGTGTATAACTCGTACACGTTGATCTTGTTCGAGACGAAGATCAAGCGGTTTGGAGAAGCAGATTTTGTAGCCCTACGATACGATTATATCCTCATTTGTCTATTTTGATTCTATGCTATTGTTTCGCTCTTATGAAATTTAATAGATATAAGTTTCAAAATATCTGCGTAATTTTTTTGTTAATGCGAATTTTAGGTATCCGTTATTTACTGCCGAAGGATAGTCTGTTTTTATAAGATAACTTAATACAGCATTAGCCATAAATATAAAGTACTCCAGCAAATTGATGTAAGCATTTTGTATCTAACAAAAAATAGATAAATTAAAAACCGGTTTTATTTATTAAAGTAATATTTATTCTTATATTAATTTTAATATTTTGTTAGTTTTCCTTTATTTTAATGATTTCCTTTTCTAAGAAAATACAATAAGTTGAGTGCTTCATATCTATGATCAAAGCTGTATTTTTATTTTATTTAGAAGAAGCATAATAATTTATTCATGAAAGGATTGCTTTTTTAAAGAATAAATTGATTCTCGCAGACACATGACACACTTTGATATGACATAAGATAGCGTGTTTGTCAGTTAATTATATATATAATTTAATGGATTAAAATTTTTATTTCTTATATATTGTTTCCTGGAAATTTCGTTAATCGGAAAATAAATTTCTTTCATCTTTTACATTCTAAGGCAAACACCGAGATTAATTTCTCTTTTTGAACTCGTTTGTACAGAGAATAGCATATTGCAAAGGGAATATCCGTAAAAGATATTGTTTTGCATATTTGCTTTTAAGTAGGTATTTATCTTTGTTTCCTGAACGATGTTTTCACTATTCTATTACATAAATATACTTTTCCAAAGAAATACTGTTTGATTCAGATCATGAATAATTTGCATTGTGCCATATCATCCGGTTTCTCATAATTTCGGATTTTCGAGGTTTCGTTACATTTCGAATTTCTTCAATGCAATTTTGCGTGTGTCGGTATGGTAAATTTATTGATTGACATCCAAGCTTTATGTGAAAACTTATCATCTCTCTTTCACAGATTTTTTTTAATCCCTCGTCTTTTGTTTCTTTTTGTCAAATCTTTCCCCTTGCAGCATACCTCAGCAATTGTATCACGTCTACCCATTATCAAAACGAGCGAATCGATCCTGCGTGAGTGAAGCTGAGGAGTAACGTTGAAAGAAACAATTTCACTAATGGATATTGATTCGGGAAAATCTATGATTGCATTGTACCTCACATTTTTATCCCGTCATTCTGATCAAAAAAGAAATGTAAAAAAAGATGTTTCTACGCAATGGTTATACAACGTGTTGCAATAAAAGCAGCAATAATCGTTAAGTCGTCAAATCGTTATCGAGAGTCGTAAAAATTAAACGGAAATACGGAGTATTTATAGTTTTATACAATGAACATGCATACATACACTGAGAAAAAAATGTATCAAGTTTTAATAAATATTTCTTCGAATAGTCCCAGCGGAATATATTTACTTACAGTAAATAAATATTTAGATAAATAATAAAAATGATAGTTAAATCAAAGTAATGATTCTTGTATCTAATAAATATGTGTTTACATATAGTAAATATTCCGCTAGGACGCTAAGACTATTCAAAGAAATATTTATAAAAATTTAGTACATTTTTTTTCAGTGTAATGAACTTGAAACCTACATGTGTTTTTTACAACACTACATTAACAGGGGTTCTCTCTTTCTGTCTGTACCTTCGTGTTTTCTACTCCCGTGCCTTTCATGCTCGCGCGACGTTCGACGGTCGTCGTTGATACACGATTCGAATTCCTACAGAAACCGATCGATGTAGACTGGCATTCACTTGAGGTAGGTACCTACAATGATGGGAATGCACGATGAGGATTTGATGCGCAAGATCGTAATAAAGAAAGATTACCTGAAGAATCATCATTTATTACATACATAAAAGTATTAGAAATGTAGTACCGTAAGCAATTACATTTCTAAAATCAAATATATTTTCGTAATTTCATTGTTTTACGCAGCTTTTCGATTCTTTTTAGAGATAAATTTATTCTGAAGTTCTTTAATTTTATTTTTATATCTTTTTGTAAGCTCGATCGTTGACTAAATTTTTTTATAGTTTTGCTTTACGTAATACGAGTGCATTCTTTTTATTCTTAATTCTAAAGGTCATGTAATTGAAAAAATTTCAGAATTGATTTTCACCTGCAATTGAAATGATTATATCTCTTTGTATATTTGCATTTTTATTCTGTTTCTCAATGCCAAAATGTGTGCGCGCGCGCGCGCGCGCGCGCGTGTGTGTGTGTGTGTAGGAGGAGGGGGATGATTGTTACGTATTTTTAGCTGCTGAAAAAAATATATAAATGTTCCATCATCAGCAATGAGAAATTAAGGACCTTATTTTTTAAAAAAGTTTAGAAATTTAAACAACTTACAACTGTTTTTCTTTTATTTTACAGAATAAAATACATACAATGACTATTCAGATATTAAAAAACAAAAATTGTAACAAATCAAACTAAAATTGTAAATTAATGTAATTTTTTTACATTAAATATTGCCAATAAAGCTTTTTTATTGTTTTAATTCATTAATTAAAATTGTAGATGAGTAATAAAAAGAGCTTCACACTATCATATTTACTTTTATATATTGTAAAAAATATTTAAATATTTAAATTATAATAAAAAAACAATATTAAAAATGAAATCGACCGAGAAGTCCAATTAAATAAAAGAATTCTTATATTCGATCAAAGCGGATCTTAGTGCTTGTAAATATTTCTGTGTGAATTTATATACATATCTGACTCTGCAATTTGCGCATTGAATTTTTTTTCGTACTTAAATCATGAGTAATCATGAGTAAAATCAGAACAGTAATATCTATATATTATTAAACCAATAAGTGTTTAACACAAATAAGAGAAAAATCAAAGTGGATCTTGGTGTTTATATTAATATTCATATATGTGTATATACATATAAACACAATTATCAGTTTTATAGACTGTCCGCCGATTCGGTTTTCCGGACTTTAAACACAATTATAAACTGAAATAAATAATCTCATAATTAAATTAACTGATCGTCGATTTAATAATAATGCTACTAATATCTTAACTGTATAATTATATATTACATGTACACGTATTGTATATATATTATAAATTTGCATTATTATATGTAAGATATTCGAAGCAGAATTTCCAAAATTGAAAGAATTGGTAGAATTTTTTGGAAAACATCTTCTTTTTAGTAAAAATCGCCCTGTAAGAAACATTTATATCTCGAAAAATAAAAAGTTGATCAAAATTTATTGCACTGTGTAATCCGTAGCAGTTTTAAAATCTATCTTATAAACGCGTTTATAAACTTGTGCGTGATTAGCAATAATTATCGCATCTCAATCGACTAAATTATTCGGTCTGCAATTTACAGCAACAAGTTAGTGATGGGATATTCAAATTGCCGATTGTACCTTAGACAATTGCCGTTTGAGCATCTTCAAAGTACATGATGCTTTATTAGATAGACAGGAGATACATGTCCATTACGAGATCATTATCGAGCGGTCGACTTCCCTGTTTATCTTCCACAAGTGCTTGCATAATTACATCATCAAATATCGCAAAATAGAAAAAAAGAAACATCTTAATCATGTTTGCAGCATAAAAGAATCTGATTCATTATTATAAAAAATTATTATGGTTACTATACAAATTTCTTTCTGTTGTCTACAAAATCTTATAAACTAAAAAAATTTATATTGTATGAGAGAATATATAACTTTTTTATGAAATGATAAAAAATATTACGTAAAATGTTATACATATAGAATATTCGCAGACAGATATGCAGTTCCTATGTGAATTTAAATCTAAAACTATTACTCGGAATCTTTATTTTCAAATAATATGTGGTTAAAAAGTAAATCTTTTTATAAAACATAGATATATCTATAATATAATTTTTATAACTCCGAAAGCAGAAGTTTGATCAAGATTAATATTAATCGTCACTATAATCGTGCCTCGAACAAGTTAAAAGTAGTATCGCCCGGAATAGATTAGCTATTAGTCGGGTGCGACTTTGTGACTTCCGGTAGACGCTCTCACTTCCGCGCCACGCGCCGTCGTCGACATCGTGTGTAATGCATTGTACACGAGTACATGACAAATGCCCCGGCACGATATCATTATCCGTTATCGCCCAGTCTCGCATCGTCCACCTCCAACCTTGTCGACGGAGTGACGATGAGTTTTGCCGGGGGTAGACTGCCTTCGGTCTCGCTCTTCTCTCATCTCTCTTGTTCCGACTTCCGACGATTTCGGTTCCCACGGCGTGTTAGGTGAACCTGCTTCTACACGGGAGACATAAATACATCTAGGGGAGACCGGGGCCAATTGTCAGTTTTTGATTATTGATTTTTAGAAAAAATGGATGCTTGATTTTAAAATATTATATACGTTACAATATACCTACGTCCTTTAGGTATTAAAAAAAATATTACTCGTGAATTTATCATAAAAATAAGTTATTTAATTTTAAATGATGCTGCGAAAATATGACAATTAACCCCGTGTTCTGGGTTGATTGTCACACGTTCTAGGATTGGCAGTAGCATATTTGTTATGGACAACACATATAAAAAACACAATTTTTATTTTAATATCAGTTCTATATTTTGAGAAATAATAGTAATTATAGTATTAATACAAATAAAATAGTTATTTTAATCATAAAATACGTAATTTGTTTTTGTATCATAGTTTCTATACGAAAAATAAAAAAATATATATCTATATGAAATATAATGTATTTGTAAGTATATTCTCTGAAAATGTGTCCTCTAAAGATATTAAAATTAATTGTCACCTACTCTCGTTTCATTTTGGTCAATTTACCCCACATAGCCATTTTTAATAAAAGAGATTGTATTCACAAACTTAGTCAGAATAATGATTACTTAATTAGCAAAGATGTTCTAAGATATGTCATTTTCTATGAATATAGGGATATTACGATTAATAATACCAAAGACTTGTCAGATAACAAAATAGGTGATTATAAAAATTTACTCACCAACTTCATTTTCTCAAAAATCGCTATAAATAATATATACAATGCTTGTGGTGCAAACCATTTTACACAACAAATTAATATTATATCAGCTATCTACACTCAAAAAAAGAGATTTTTCTGCCGTGTCTTGTTTGAGTAATAAGCATTTTGACAATCAACCCCGTACGACAACCAGCCCCGGTCTTCCCTACACCGTTCAATCGATATGCGACGGCACCCACATTTACGTGTCTGCGCGCATATGCGTATGCTTGTACACGCGTAGAAGGTGACATTCATGTCGCGGTGGAACTCAAACGCGAATCGAAGAGAGAGAGAGAGAGAGAGAGAGAGAGAGAAGGGACGGGCTGTGTAATATCGCTTCCTTTACCTATGGTACATGTTGTACGTGTTATTATCGATATAAGAACATTTAGCTCGATCTTTGTTCACAATCATTTTCGTTCAATATATATATTTAATTACTGACTACCAATTGTGTTTTCTACAATTAAATGTTATGATTACATTATATGATTTATAACATATATAATAAACAGTCCCAAAGATAATTTATAACATTTCTCTATAGTAAATATTTACATAATATTTAATATTTTCAAATACATAGTAATGTAGATATTATTTAAAAAAAAAGAAAGATAATTTTAATTTAAATAAATTCTCGTAATTATATACACAATATATAATTCATAGAGTGATTATAATTCTTACCCTTATGGAAGTCTAATACTGGCTAATTTCCTAGAGTGGATATGAGGAGAGAGAAGACGCCAATTAATCGGAAATCACCATTTTGTATCCTATATCTGGAGTATCTAAATGACGCAACTCCTCATCTTAAACTCTTTTTTCGTTAACGTTGTCTTCTTTCTAACTAATAGTAAGGACACTTAATGGCGGAGCCAATCAGCATTAGGCATATGCATTGTCGCCACTCTCTTTATACCCACTCTATAATTTCCTATACAGCAGAGACTTCCAATGGACGTCCCTATGTCCTGATCTGACGTCCTAAGGACATTCCCAGGATGGCTCTCGAAAAAAACGTGCTGTCTTAATACTAGCCAATTTATTACTATAAAAGATAGTAATTACTTATTTGGAACGCTGAAAGCACTGAACAAAAGTGTTTTTAGTACTTAAGTAATTAATTATTCTTTTAGTATTAAATTGATCGGTATTAACCTTATCGGTATTCCTTTGAAATTTGAGTTTTTCCTTGTACAAGTAAAGTTTCATTTTCAATTTCTTTGAAATAAAGGAGGGGGGAGTCCAATTTCTTTTTCTAAAATTTTTATTATATTATTAAATAGGTTTTTGGCTAACGTGGCTCTTTAGTAAAGTGCCGAAAATTTAGTCAAAGAAACGTCTGCGAGCCCTCTGTCACTAAGTTATACGTGAAAAGTTACATTTTCAACATTTTTTTTCTCTTTTATCTCATCGTTAACCTACCATAGAATTTTCACACGTCAATTTCGGTACTTCAACTTTATTATATAAAAAAATTAGATTTTTCTATGGGGTAACTCGATTTACTAAAAAACCATCTTGAAGGAATCCTGAATTTTATATTATTGAAAGGGCGCAGTTCATTTTGTGGAAGTGTCCACTAAGGAGGCCTGACTCGAAGCTTTGTAGTCGGCCGCAGCGTTTCGTCCTGGTCCCACACTACTAGACTCATCAGTAAGGCGATGTAGTGTGGGACTTGCCTTAGACGCCTGGAATGAATCCAGCATGATATTCCATTTAAAGGAAAATTCGCGCGTGCGGCGCTTACGCGAACCGAGTGAGTCCCGTGGACCTCTAGTGGCGAGTCGCCACAATTTAAAAGAAGAAACAAAACGAAAGCGGGGAATCGCGTCGTACCATAAGATAAATTTTTCAATCTCATATTTTATGAAAGCCTAGAACAATAAAAAAAATTGAGCTGGATGAACACAGTAAAAATAAAGATATGAGATTGAAGATAGAGATTGGCTAGTATTATATTTCTATTAGGATATAATAAATCTATATAAGAGGATATAATCTGTAATATATGTTACGCGAAGAAATAATAACATTGATATAAGATAAACTGAGTAAAGTAAATGATTAATCGCAAGTAAATACTTTTTCTATATTTTTACAAATAGATATCTTCTTTTTAATATTATTCTAGTCATTTACGGAAGTCACTTCGACTTCTTTCTGTTTATCTTTATTCGCGCTACTAAGGTCTGTTTTCGGTGGTGGAATTACTGTAAACTTAAAGTGAGATAGGTATATGTTTGATATTTAGTCGAAAACGAGAAGGTGAGTTCTGCACGTAGTGCAGTCTAGTACAGTACAGTAGCAGGAACAAATAACAAACTATTTATTTATCTATTTTATATTATTGAAAGGGCGCAGTTCATTTAAAAGAAGAAACAAAATAAAAGCGGGGAATCGCGTTGTACCGCAAGATAAATTTTCAAGTTGTGCGACAACCACGGAGTCTCATAAAACGATATTCTTATTTCAGCATCTCGGAAACGGCTCTCCGTGGTGCGACTTGAGCCACCGATTGTGCTCTCGCGGCACGCGTTCTATTTTCTCGAGATTCCATTTCTCTTTTGCAACAGCCACCCCACGCAGCGTCCGCTGAATCGAACGTTAACCGATCGACCGAAAGAAGTTTGGCGCGTGATGTTTCTAGCGTTCGAGAGCCACCCGAATGCTTATATCAGATGGTCGTTCAAGAGCGGAACGTCGTGTCGCCGCCGACAGAGAGATTTTTTCGTCGCACTCATTGCGCCCAATAAAGTGTGAGGAATGCACGTAGCTTAGCGCCGAGACACTACCGCAGTGTCTCCAGATATTATAGCATATTCGGACCGCGCTCACTAACAAGAGTCATATGATTCAGTCAGTAAGTACGATATTGCGAGGGATGACGGGACGATACTCTTAATACATTTGGCGAGGTAGCTATAGTACGCATCACCAGGCACCCTTTCTGCAAGCTCAGCATCATCCCCCCTCTCCCCTCCTCTCTCTCTCTCTCTCTCTTTTCTCTTGTTCTCTCTCTTCGCCTCTCGTTCTATCCTTCTCTTCGTCTCTTTTTTCTCTGTGTTCCTATGTATTTCTCCTTATTCCATTTCGAGAGGATATAATGGCCCTAAAACGAAACGTGCAAAGTCCTTGACTTTAATCTCTTAACGAGCAAACGACAAAAAATATCAGTCTTACTCTTTTTACTGAATGGATAAAAGCCATCGACTCGCACGTTCTATTAAGAGATTACCTCGTCTGTGTGTTCGATAATTATCAGTTACGATGTGTGCATCTTTGTTTAGAACGCAATCTTTTTACAGATTTTTTCATTTAACTGATGCTTAAGTAAAATTTACAGAAATTATTTTTATCAATTTTCATCTTGTAATTGCGATAGATAGTTTTTATACTATCCAATTTGAGAAAAAATCAGTTTTCATCACGAATGTTTATAAAATAAATATTTTTGTTCATTGAATACATATTTCTGATAAAGTAAAGATATTAATCTCAAATTAATTGCCTTACTTTAATTACAAATAAATAACTAATAATATTTAAATTCTCTTGTGTGTGTGTATTGAAAATACACTGCAGAAAAATTAGTGCTCATAATGTTATAAACATTTAAAAAGGTTGTATGAAAGCATTGCTAGTTTCTAAGCTTTAAAATTGATAATTAATATTTTATTTATTTGACAAAATGCCCAGACAGCACATGATATCAAGCTAACATTCAATATTCATACTGAATGTACTGTGATTATACCGAATAAACCAGAAACGTTAATGTGACATCTCAGAAAAATATTATTTCTTGTACTCGTATATTGTCAAGATATGTATATCAAATATAATAACTAAATTTCGATTTTAACGCCGAATATACTGCTATCATATCGATTATACCCAAGACATCTCTAAATTATTCTTGCGGTATATCTTGTGTACGTCTGTCATATATTTTCAAAACAAACTCACAACATAAAATGCAAAACCAACACTGCCTGCTGCATTTAATTATATTGCGCTTATAACTCAGAAAAGATCTTCCATTTTTTCTTGGTTATATTTTCTATAGTAATAATTTATTTTTTTATTATAGAAATTATTTTTTGAAATTATATTCTACATTTATATTTGTGGCGCTAAAATTCGTAAATACAAGTGCCGGAACACGCGGCGGTCATAGCGCCATCAGGGGTGTGTTCCAAAACTGAACTATATCTACCGAGTATCTTTTATCCTTGTCCAACATTCAGTGAACACAAGGATAAAATGATATTTGAGTTGACAAAAGTCGAATTTTGGGACGCACACCAGTGAGTGATCCTTCTTTTCCCGCCTTTTCGGCCACCTGCGTATGCAATGGTGTCATGTCATCCAATGTCATCATGTCATGGCAGTCATGGTGTGAGTCTTGCGAGACCACTCAAGCGAGACGGACGTACGTCATGCTCGCTTCGGGTATTGCATCTCACCCATTTTTTGAAAAGCGTTTCCGGTTGTGCGTTGTGTTACATTATTTGTCTTGATTACATCCCATTATTACATTATTTCGTCTCATTCACCGGTTTGAGGTGACCGATGTATCATACTTTGGTTACACGATTTATTTCCGGAATCGTCGCCATTTTTGCGGCGAGTGCCATCAATTTTGAAGAAGAAGAAGAAGAAGGTATCATTGTGTGCAGGCGTGTGAGCTACGAGATTAAGCATAGTGAATCGAGCATGCTGAATAAATTACAATTATTTGCACAATGCAGTTGCTACTATAAAATAGAAAGTATTTTTAAAGAATTTTGATTCTTTGAAAATATTTTCTATTTTAAAGTAGCAACTGCACTGTGCAAATACTTAATTCGTTCAGCATGCAAGCGTGTACGCGAAATTTTATATATATGTGTATGTATGTGTGTATGTATGTGTGTGCATGCATACACGCATACTAGAGACATCGCTATGATAACGCGGATACTATAGAAATGTACTGGAAACGTATTGAAGACATACTCATAGATCTCAGAATAACTACGGTATATCACTAGGAGCTCTCTGCGAAGTCTACGGGATGAGAAACCGCGGACATAGTAGATTCTAAAGAAATACTCTGTACATCACAGACGCGTCTCGAATATCTTGACGACGTATTCAACATACGTTTGCGATATCGTTCTAACGTTGTCAGAACGTAGATGGCTGTCTGGGTGGTAACCGAGTAATTAATAAATAAGCTATTAATTTTGCTATTTCTTTAAACTGAATTTTTTCTTAATATAATTACATGCAAAGATTATAATTCTATGTTTTGATAATAAAATATAATATATAATACCGAATCACTTTTACATTTATCATTCATTGTATTTACATTCGATTTGTGTCATGACAACACAGCGAGCTTAATGCCCATATTCATAGTCAGACCTTATATTTATGGCTTCTTTAAATTTATCTTCAGATATTCAGTAGCGAATAAAATAATTCGTAGGGCATCTGAAGATAAATTTAAGAAGACCCTAAATATAAGGCTTTACTATTATATATATATACCATATATATATAGAGGAGTGAATTAACCGTATATTAATTTCGATAGTATTTTACAAATATATCTAGAAATTTGTTGTGCAATGTGCAAACTGTTTGAAACATATCTAGAAAGTGCGTTGGTGTATTTGAGAACATAGTAACTGCTTTGGTAAATATCCTGGAGTTGTGATGGATTAACTTTCAAATAAACTTCCCTTATTTGTATGTCAAAGGAAAGCTGAACATTTTTATTCAAAGGTGCAAATAAGAATTACAGTGGCATGGCTTTCGAATTTAACTTTGAAGAAAAACAAAATTTTTTATTCGCGGTCAGATATTTCCAAAATTGGTTTTCTTCTTAATCACTTGCATATATTATATGTCATACATGACAAAAATGTCACATGTAAATTGTTTGATAATGTTTAAAATTACTGCGTAAGATTAAGTTCATTTGAATTATTTTTCACATTAAATTGGAATGCGCTGATGATTGATGTGTTTAAAATTATGTATATGTATACCCGTGTTACGCAATTATATAGCGTGATATTATATCTTAATGTTTCTGTATGAACATTACTGATTATTTTAAATATAAATTTAAATAATTACTTTTTTCGCAAAAAGATAAGAATTGACTTTAAAATTACATAATCAGTGTGTATACAAAGGATTATAAGAAAATAGTCTACTTGATAATTAATAAAATGCAAATGACACAATTTTGAGATATATGTACTTGGTAAAAATACTGTTAAATAAAAGAGAAAAATTCCTATATTTTTAAAGTAAAAAAGAAAGTTTTTAATTTTGAAATTTATTAAGTTCTCTCAACAAGTTTAGATTTTTATACAATCGTATGCACTTAAATTGGAGATAGTAGAAATTAATAGAAAAAGATATTAATAATTATTTTTAAAAAGCGATTTAAAATAAATATCTTAAATATCAAATATTTTATAATATGAAAGCTATTTCTATGGAAGATTTCCATTTTTCTATTAATTCTGGATTTAAAGTAAAAGCAATTCAACGACTGAACCTAAATATTCCATAAGCTGATAGAAAGAGAAATAAAAAAATTCAAATGTGTTTGATAATCGGGCGGATAACAAAACTCGTGCGTGCAAATCTCTCTTTTCGTTAGTTTCAAATTCACACCGGGTGTCACGACGACCCGCGACGGTTCCTTCGGTCGGGAACACTTAGAAAATCGATAAGCCCTGGCTCGCTTGATCCGCCGCTGGCTGCTGCCAAGCCATATCTTGATTAAAATCAGTGCCACCACCCGGTGCTCTCCTTTCTTCAATGTTTCTCCGTCGGTTCTCCCGCTCCCGTCGTCACTGCCGCCACCATTGCACGATGAATCCGGTTAGTCTCGTTAATGTCCTAAGTCACAGCCGTTCTCCGTTACTTTCTCTCTTACAGAGAAAGCCTAGCGTTATACGGAGCGACGCAACGAGGGGATCACCTGAAAACATCCCTTGCCATCACTCACTATCGGAGGAACGCCCGCGTCACCGCCGGCTGATTTTCGCTTGGTCGACCATATTGCTCGATCTGTGCTCGACGAAAGTGAAAGCGCATATAAGCTATCCGACGCGTAACCAATCGCGTACTGACTTACATTAGAAACCTCAAGCTACTAATTAATCATTCATCTGCAATCATATGTTTACTTCCTTCGTTAAAAATCTCAGTCTTTTTTATCCAGCCCTGCAGTTTTTTTATATTTGTTTTAAGCTTTCAAAAAATATGAAAAAATCAAGGTTTCTTTCTCTTATATATATATTTTAATATCTCTATTATTATACATTATTATCAATTAGATATTGCAAGATATTTTTTAAGAGGAGGACTTGGACTCTGCTTTCTTTTGTTTCGGAGAAAGGATTATGCCCAGTTTGGGCCCCGGCTGAACAACATTGAGACTTAGCTGGAATTGTAGAACATAAAAAAAGGATTAAAAAGTTCTATATGCACAACTTTGTAAAATGAGTCCCTTGAGTGCTGTTCAAAGTTCACTATTATGACCATGTATTGTGTACCATGTAGGACTGGTTTTATTCGATTTTTCGAATTATCTAGTATATATCTGGAATATGTCCATTCTTGATGAAGATAACTAAAACCTTTTTTGGACCCCAAATGAATAGTTATAAGTGATATATATTAATCGATGAAGAGGGGAGAGGACACTCAAGGTATGGAATAAAAGATTTTAATTGATTTGACAAAGAAGCTGCGGTTCAGTATTTTTAACTGTAACGTTTCCATCTCTCGTTTCAGTACGTTTTCTTTTATAATGGCACTAATAGGCATGACATATATTTAAATGTGTTGAGTGGGGCTTTTGTGGAATTACAAGGTTCTTGTTCCAAGAAATTTAGCACTTCCCCACCCAATAAATGTTTATGCGACTGGTTTTTTAAATATTTTCCACATTGCCCACAGTGGATCTCATCGCGACCAGTTAGCTAGCTGCTTTGGAGTGACTCCGTATCAAAGGCTGGTTCAGCCCGATTGGTACATTCGCCGCTTGTCCACCTTCTCTCCCCTCCCAGGGGTGAACTTCAGGGGCATCGCCGTCATTACAAGCAAATCCGAATTTCTGTGACATGACGGCATGAATCGCGGTCAGAAACTTAGCCGGATTAATGAACTGTACCAAATACATTTTAGATATTACTTCAATGTCCTTGGTACAATCCGTTACCGTCGTCACCGCGGGGAGGTGCCCTGGACGCAAAAAAATTGGATAAGACTAGTGGTACATGATCATAATAGCGAACTTTGGATAGTTCTAGCACTCAGGAAACATCCCCAAGCAGCAAAGTAGGACATCTTAATCAAGCCAAAATAAAATTGCCCTAATTAAAACAAGAATGACCAAATTTCGACTTAAAATATGTCCTAAAAATGAAAATGTATTTGAGGTTTTCTTTGCAGATAAAAAATTACTTAATTTCAACGTATTAATGTTTTCAAAGTCCATTTGCGTTTGAGGTGTTCTTGATAGGTAAAAAATTACTTAATTTTAACTCTCAGAGTCTGGTAATGATTAATAAGTTTCTGAGGTCATAAATTACCTAATATCGAACTGTATTTACGTCTTCAAAGTCGAATAGACTTTCAAGTTGTCAAAATTAAGTAATTATTGACTTAAAGACATTCGTTGATATTTCAATAATGTCACTGCTAATTTCAAAGTCAAGATTACCAAGGAAAGTTACCTATTAGGTAAATTTAGTCAGCACTTGATCCAAATGATCAACAAAATTGACTTCAAAGTAAATTGAACCAGTCTTGCCCTAAAAGTCTATATAATCCTATATGTCAATTTTGAGCCTTCTACTTCACATGGTACACTCTTGATTAGTACACTATTCATCAGAGAATTTCGCGAAAGATTATGGCTGCTTTCCTTTTACGAGACACAAATTGACACAGTATAACACACTCGAACACAGTTTGATCGATATATCAAATGGCGTCGATTTCAACTTTGAAATCAATCTAACCAAAATAACAATTTTGAACTTAGAAGTTGGATATTGGTCGAAATTACCTATTAGGAAATTACCTCACGAAAATGTCTTGAAAATCTATTAACTTAAAAGTCGAAATGCCCTAAAAAGATAAATTCACAAAGTAAAAATATTTGGGCATTTAGTTTTCCTAATAGAGAAATTCAACTTATAGATGGAAAATATAAGTATATCTGACTATTAGGTCTAAAAGTGTTAAATACACTATGATGTTATCGTCACCATAGAAGAACATCTAATAACCTACGTAATTCTATATTCTTAAAATCATTTATTTCACATTTTCTATTTCTTCTATCATAGAAAGTAAGCAATATTTTTAATTATTTTCAACCTACAAATCAGGGAACAACTCTATTAATTTGTTAAATGTAAAATACAAAATTAACAAATAATTAATAATAAAATAATATTTCAAAAGCTTCTCTTTTTATGGCGCGTTCATTTTAATGATTTAAAATAAAAATCTATATAGAAATTTTTCATTTGCACTTGTATTTACGTCATATGTCATGCGATAATCAGCTTAGAAACTGAACTAATGACGGTACTTCTTATACAAATCACATCTGATGACTGTTTCCCTTCATTTTTACGTATAGAATCATGGAATACATGATATATGCAGTGTTGCCACTCGCGTGCGTTCTTGAAAGAAAAGAAACAAGATCGTCCGCGTTAAGGAAAACTGCAAGACGTGGTCGTAATTAAGTCTAATTTAGGACACAATTAGTATGAAATTACCAAAATATTACCAATACTCGATCTCTTACTAGTCCATTTGATCAAATCGAACTATGACCTATTGGGCAAAATGCCTTCCATTAACTAATTAATACTATTAAATTACCGTCTTTTCATTCCCCACTTACGTCAGATCGACGTAGATTTGACATTCATTAGGTCAGATTTAATAGACTTTCGGACCTATCTGGAGGTCGATTGAACGTATTTTCGACTAATCTTGCTGCTTGGAATCTCTTATAAAATTGGACTTATAAAATTTTTGATTCTCTTTTGATACCTTAAAATTTTAGGCATGTCCCAAAGTTGTTCATCCGGGGCCCAAATTCCTCTATAAAACTGGGCATAGTCCTTTGAGAGTGAAATTTCATTTGTGCTAAAAAAAATCCAGATTGTAGACAGAGAGTTAACTCTACTTTAAAGAGTTATGCGTTTAAGCGTAAAATATAATAATCTACGCCTACGTGTATCAATGAAAATTACGTGAACTGTATTTTACGTATCATTTGTGTAAATAATTTACAGATCATTGGTGCCTATGTTCTTTATCGTTGCATTGCACTACACTAAAGCTTCTTACATCTCGCTTATATATTTTTATTTATTAATATTAAATTATTTTTCTATTATTCAATTTATAATAATTATTTACATATTTCACATTGCTTGTATTGTCTACATGAAAAAGATTCATATAAATTTAACGTAAACAATACGTAAATATTCCGTGTCAATATAATCTTGAAATATACGGCACAATCCTGCTGAATTTAAAAACACCATCGATATTTCAATTGTGAATTTTGGTAAACAAAGAGTAACCGCAAAAATTTCCCGTTTTTTGGGCCCTCAATTTTGAAATTGTGTGCCAAATTTTACCTTATATTGAGACATTAATCACAAAAAAGTTTGAAGATGAGGTGACAATTATTAAAAGAGCTGGGAGGGATGGAATCAAAGTCCATTATCGGATTATCATAGTCTGCGAGGTCCGGAATTTTAAGAAGCTTGATCCAGCCGAATGTATATCAATTGCCCATATCGACTAATTGATTAATTTAAAATAATATAATTCCATTGATAAAGCAGTTAAAAATTATTAGGAACCGGTCGATGTGAGTGATGTGTGCAATTGAACTGTGTGCAAGTGCGCCGCTCCCGACCTAGCCGATAAAGGCAAGATCACAGTTGATTCAATCGATCAAGGTAAGATCAACTAAACATCACATCTATTCCGGTGATTTTTTAAATCAATTTGTTTTGAATGTACAAGAAAATAAATTTTTGCATATAGACGTAATACGTGACCCCTCCCCGCCTCCTTCTAATTATGATAACATAATTATCACCTCAACCTGAAACTTCTTTGTTAATTAATATCTCTTGTAGGGTATCATTTGGCATACAGTTCAGTCCAAAAATTGAGGGCCCAAAAAACGAGCGTAAAAACCACTTTTTTTACGGTCACTCTTTAAATCTGTAAAGAATAAGTAAAATACAATCCAACTTTTTATAATAATAAGAATCCGTTATTAAAGTTTTGATAAATATATCAAAATTTTTTCAGATTTTATATAAAAAATCCAAAGCAATAATAATTAAATTCTGTTTCTCAAAAATCCCTATTGTTGATGGAAGAATTAAAATAATTATGTTGTCGATAAAGAATTAAGGCTGTATTTGAAATACAATCCTAGTAAAAATTTGAAGTGGAAAATGTATTGGTATTTTCTATATAAAAATAAATATAAAAACTCTATATACATACATACGAAACAGTTGTGTGAGTAGCATCGCATATTCTTATTCAACAATACCTTTTTGAAATTTATTTACTGTATTTATTATTATTTCTTATTGTTATAACATTTCAACTTAAAAAATGATAACAAATATCTCAATTTAAATTGAAAAAATTCTTTAAATATCAAAATGATTTATAGATTTATACAAAGTTTGTCGCAAGTCATACATTGTATGATACACAATTTCGATTTGTAGCTGAAACGTTGCTTAGCTTTTTTATTTTACTGCCAAAAATATAGAAAAGGGTTTCTCAGAAATAAAGGAAAGCGTGAAATAAAAAAAAGGGTCACTCATACGCTTATGTTTGAATAAATCCGAATCTTAAAACTTCTTATTAGAATATCACGCTTAGAAAAATAAGTGGTAATAAAATGTAAAAAATCAATATTCATAACATAAAACGTTCGTGATATAAAACGACGACAGTTGAACATAATATTTAGCAGGGAATGGAAGTAACTCGTTACTTGTAACGAAGTTACAGTTACAAGTTACTTTTTTGGTAACTTTAGTAGTAACTGCGTTACTCTTTTCTTTGATAACTGTAACGGTAACGAAGTTACATTTTTTTGGTAACGGTAACGAATTTTACAGTTACTTTTATCGTTACTTTGCATATGATTGGACACGATGCGACACAAGCCACTTACACTGTAAAAAAATTTCGTAAATTTACACATATAATAAATGTAAAATAGATTACATGATTAGTTCTGTAATTATAAAAAATCATACAATTTTACAGAAATTATGTAATTCCACAAAAATTATGTAAATTTGTTTTTATTGTGTAAATATATCTTATTTTATATTGGAAATTATATAAATAGCAGGATATTTTGAATATTTTCTGTAATTATCCAAATTTTAGTAATATTACGTAATATAAAAGAAATTTTTCGCGTATTGTTGTTAAATGTATAATAATATATAGTGCGAAATATATTATCGTTTCTGTAGCTACACATACACATTGTAATTGTACTTTCACAATCTGCTTAGTTCCAAACCAAGAAATTATTTTTATTTGCATATTGCAAATATACAAACGTGTGGACGTTTACAACTATTATAGTGGATCTCAAAATTATCCAATATAATAGTTATAATTTTACACAATTTTTTACAATGCGCTTGAGACTAGAGAGGCCTCTAGGCCAGTCCGCTGTGATTGTTGGTTGTCGATTTAAAAAAAAGTAACGAAAAGTTATTTCTCAAGTAACGGTAACTGTAACGAGTTACTTTTAAAAATCGGTAACTAGTAACGGTAACTTGTTACTTTTCCTACTCGGTAACGAGTAACTGTAACTTGTTACTTTTAAAAAGTAACTTTCCATTCCCTGATATTTAGATTGTGTATAATTATGTAATTTGTGTTATAGTACGGAAAGTACGAAACCGTACACTATGCTACACAGTGTCGCACATTGTTGGAAAACACCTGCAATATAAAAAGTCAAATATTACTGCCATATATGCTTCGAGATTCTTTCTTGAGGATCTCTACTATCGGCGATTTGTAATCGGCAGGGATTGAAAATTAAAGATCCGCGATCTAATCGGGGGCGTTGGAAAGCATACTCTGACAATGAAAGCGAATACAATTTCCGGGAAGCTCGGAATTGCTGCGGACAAATATATGCGAGACTGATCTCCACGCGAGGCTGAGACAACGAAAACGCACGTTCTCCCTCTGAAAGGACACGTTGCCGTAAATGCAAACGCGCATTCAGCCACTTTGTCCCGATCTGTTACCGCGTTACGTACGTACATCACGATGCACGTTCACGCTTTGTCGAGCAAAAAGCGGATTAGATTCGCTTGATCCTTCGAATGCACGGCACAAAGGATCTATCGGATTCGTGATAGCGATAGTAAAGACCATCATACGTCACGCGCTAACGAACCTTATGCTCACGCGTAACGTATTTGCGACGCATGTAATATGCTTTGTGTTAAGTGATGCCCTGAGCCAAATGGGTATTTCCCAGGGCGCGACGGTCTCTAAGATGACCCTAGCTAAGATCAATGTATGTTGGAGAGATTGTTCGAAGGACCCATACACAATTCGGAAGCCGATCGACAGAG